>NW_014333498.1:431249-441828 GCF_000341935.2 Cephus cinctus
TAAGACTACGAAGCAGGGGGGGGGGGGTGGTGTAAGTTTTAGAGATAAAATATACAATAAAGGACCCTTATTGGTACAAATAAAATTTAAGGGTGGTAGTAAAAAATCATAAAAGTAACCTCCCCCTGTCGTTCTTGTATTGGGGTAAATAAAAATAAAAGGAAGTCCCTAAAGAAAGTCACGACAATTCTGCATTCTATAAGCTCGAGGGAGGTTTGACGGCTAAGTTACAGGGAGAGGGGTCACGCCTTAAGGGAGGGTTTTAAAATGTTCGCCAGCACTAGAGAGGGATGAGCATGGGAAGAGGGGACAAAGAGAAAAAAAAAACATCCCCATATCCTTAAGGTTCCCGGTGACATCAGCGTAACCCATTGGGTGGAATACTCGTGAGGGTAGTATTGTAAACTATATATCTATATGTCGCGTAAGGGTATATATATCATGAATACTAGTAGTCAGTCTATCTAGAGGGTGGTTGCTCGTGGGTTGCGAGGGTTGCGATTCTCTCGAACGGTATATATATACCCGTCCCCTAGGTATGGGGTACACCGGGTGGTCTGTCCTTGTCCTGCGGATAGTTATATCGGAATTGCAAGGGCCCAAAGAGGAATGAGATGGGCGAGAACGAGGGGGTGAGGGTGTTGGCGGTGATGGCGGTGAAGCCGGTGTTGTCCCGACTCCGGGTAGTTTTCGACGCGGGAGGGTGTGCAGGAAAGTGGTGAGGAAGGGGTGAGGGAGGGAGGGGTTGATTTTTTTCCCCCGTGCAAAATACTCCCCAGCGATATTTCATCATTAGGATGACAGACCATGGTAGGGTTAGAGGAGAATATCCCATGCGTAGAGAGGCTATGTGCAGGAACGAGTCTCGTTATGGTGTCCCATAACATACATTGCTCATATAGATTTCCAACTAGTAGCTGTGTATGCTGGACGGTATTTATTCAATTCGTCAGGGTGGAGCAGCAATAAAAATCCAACACGCATCTGGTCAGGACAAACGTCAATTGATAGAAATAAACAACAACAAGAAATATGACAGCGTCAATGGGGAAAACTACACGGTAACCAATTCCAAGGGGGGTTTGACACCCCTAGCCGGGTAGTGACCTCCTGGCGCTTAATCGCTATGACTTTTACCTACAGATCCAAAACCGTGTAATTCTCCTTATGTTACTTCATAGCGGGGAGTACGTGGTATCTAGGCATGCGTGTGACACGTGGACTCTGACAAATGTTCTGGCCGAGGAGCAGCCTCCGAACCCCTGTCCCGTACGAATTGTAATTAATATGTAACACCTAGTAGGTAACTAGTAATATCAATGAAGACTCACAAATAGGTGTGATTGTACCTGATGATGTGGCCGATTATTGGGATGTGGCGCTGGCATGTGTGCCCCATGATGATAAACCGATACCGGATCATGTTTTAAGGGCATTGGAGTCCCCGCATTGTGCTTTCCCAAATCTGCAGCAAGGGCCTCCGCCCTTGACAATAGTCCATCCTGAAGACCACCGTTCAATCCTCCAAACAGGTCGCCCTGTAATTACAAGAAAAATTCCGTCAATTATTACAATAAGGAGTAGTGTACTGAACAAGAGACAAGCGGTAAGTCAATTATTAATAAATAAATGTTCAAGTCAATTTATTCATAAATAAATTTGAGTTTATCACGAATATTTTGTAATAGAATATATTGTCGATCTATTAACATGAGTGCCGTAGCGATCGTGGATATTGGCTCATGGCTAGTTATACAGGTATACATGGTGACTGGTCATTGGAAAAGCAACGGTGGAACGAAACCGTGGCGAGTTACCCTTAGATTATTTATGAACCCAAGTATTTCTTTATACAGGTCGACCCAAGTGCCAGGGCGTAAGACTAGGAAAGCGTTAATTTGAGATATATAGGTCCATCCAAAAAGTGCCTGAGACCCATTAATCCTGGGTAAGAGGGTTTCCAGCATGGTGTCAAGGGAATTCTTGTTGGTTCGAAGTACGTTGTTCCATCTCACTTCAATCTTTCTCTTGTTCCTCTGCGAGAGACTCACCGCGATTCTCAGACGTCCGGATACGAATTGCTCTCGTTAAGAACTACAGTTAACGCATACAGGAGGGACTCTGAACCATGTAAACTTGACCATATAAAACGAGCGTTCCTACGTGTACAGCCACAGCCTCTGAAGAATAACAAGAGAACCCACCCTGCCTTACACAGAGTACAATTCTCCCGTTTGGCAAACTTGTTGCTGACCCCAGTTAGCCCCCTACTTAACCGCTACTAATGGAGTCATTTTTCCAAGCTGTCCGCGTAGCAACGCCTTAAAGAATTGACCAATTACCATCGTATTACCAGTCCATTTATGGGGATCTTATGGCACCACTTAATCTTAGGACCGAAACTCCAGCTCCAAAAACAAAGCACTCCCCGCCTATAGTCAGCACTCAATTTGGACAGACTGGATAAATTGACTGCGTTAAACTAGAGTCTGGATGTAGAGTGGAAACTGGATAGACGCGCAGCACCGTTTGACAAGAAGAATTATTAGAACGAAGAAGAAAATTTACATGTCAATTGGAACCTTGTTTGTCCATATTGACGATCGGATGAGGAATAACCAAGAGAATTATCAAATTGGGACGATTACCGTTATTTCAGTCCGTTAACCCACATCGCCGGGAATTTCGCGGGCGAGATCGTCCGTCGCATTCTGAATAAATGAAAACGGCACCAGGCAAACTGACAGTTGACAGAAATGCCGCTAGACGGCACTAACAATTATCTGCATGTCGTAGCAGACGTCGTCTAGGTTGACGACTATTTTTGGTATGAACCACAGGACGGATTCTTCTACGATTAATTTTATCTGATTATCTCGCGAATACGTATAGCTACGTATCCACCTAATCAAACCGATTATTCGTCCTAATTACAATACACATATTTACGTAACGTTCACCAAACGTCCCTCTCAAATATTCGTATGTTCCTAACCCAGGGCCGGTTTAAGGATCTGCATAGACCCTCGGTCCAAAATTGTGCCATTAACTTAGTAACGAATTAATGAAAAATCAACCGATTGTCGTTGCCTCATTGCTAATGGTGCACTATGTTAAGGCGATACTCTAGGCACGGCCACTGTACCTACGGCGCTTGGCTAGAGGTAGACCAGAGACCAAGAAGAGGCGTTCCAGGTGCACGGACGATATCCGCAGAAAGCGTAAGTGACACTTGACTCTTTTTACGAGACTCAAGCTAGCCCGCAGGTTGGTATCTACTGGCAACACAGTGCGCCCTCCTCGTATATCTAAATAATCAATTTACTTCTGGCCATAATCGTAACCACGAGTTAGCGAGTTTATGCGGGGCTGCTACGGTAACTACGTGGGCTCCGTAAAGCATAAATATTATGGGTAAATTCGTACAGCATTACGCTCTCTTCTATCTGTTGGCCTATACATATCTACGTACATAGTACACATGTAAGATACAAAATTGGGACAGAGACAAGCGTCTAATTTAAAAAGATATAATTTTCTACAAGTATTCATAGGACACCAAGATCTTTACTGTACCGTATAACAGGAAGATAGATCTGAGGTACGTAATCAATTTCGCTTAGGTCACCCTCGAATTTGGCACCCTTCTTACTTTCTCACCCTTCGATATATCCAAGTCGACCAGCCCCCAAGAAGACGGGGACACTTGAGTGTTCGGATGAGTTGAATGGTGCATTGACGTTACTATGAATATACGTATGTAGCTGTTTATCTTCGTTATCCAGATGATATTTTTTTTAGGTCCGCAGACAAAAATCACACTTTTATATTGTATATGTGAAACGTGCTGATAATTGAGATTCGAATAGACCAGGTAAATTAAACCTGTAATTGGATCAGACGTGATGAGGAATATGTATATTTATATATGAAAATTTCAGTCCTGTAATCGAATAAATTCGAATAGTTTATGAAAGCGTCGAGACGTCGTGCCCCCAATTGATTAATCAAATTTCCAAACACTCCATTTAACCCAACTACAATACCTCATGAAGTCGATCTTAAGCTCGGAATTTGCATACCTCGAATCCACTGTCTACTATCAGTTCGTCCAAGATTGTCTCTTTATATATGTATATTATATACAGAGATACCGAGTTCAGCTGTATATCGACCGAAATTCACGACTTTCATGTGATCACTTTGTCAAGACACCATTTTCTAGCCATATAATTAACGTATAAATCAGGCATACGTTACAGGTATAATTTTGAATAATTAATATTTTCAATTTATTTAATATATAATAAAACGACACGTGCTAGGTACACGTACAGTTGTACAAAAAAGTATAAACCCTATCAAGTTCTCACTGAGAAAAATAGGAAACAAGATAATGATTATAATATTCTAATGGGAACTTAACAGTACTAAATCATAGGGTGTTTAGTCTATGGTGTTGTAATAGACGTTGCATGCATTTGTTGTATATAAAAAAATTTGATTTTTTTTATAGGGTATGTATACTTTTTTTTACGATTGTACAATGTCTAATCATATTATACGTTACGTAAGAGTTAGACTCACGTTGTGCCTCGGCGACCAGGAGTTGCACATTATTGAAGCGTCCTCAAGGATTCGACTCTGAAAAATCGAAAGAGAAAAAGTGTTTAAGAATTTGATGAGCAGACATGGGAAAGTCAGTGAAAGAGCATGGGGAAAGAAGTCACAATTTTTTTTATATAAAATAAAAATAAAGGAGAAAGGTCATAGTCAAATATCTGCATCCGCTCGTCAACCAATAGAAATATATATATAGCACATGTAAAAATACGTGAGAGTAATATTTGGAAAAGCGTCGACCAGGAAAGTCCCACTGGTCGCGATGCATATTTCATTCGATTAACTGCACAATATGTATATTTAAAGCCACGCCGAGGTAGATTGACGGAATTGGGGCGTCGCGGGCTTCCCTGTCGAGAGCGTCGCGACGCCTCGGCGTCGAGGTTACTTTGGGACTCCGAGCGAAACTGGGTGATCGAATTATTTCCAGGACCGATTTTACGCTAATTGTATTCGCAAATTTTACAGCTGAATTTACCTTTCATTGCTCTTGTCTACGTAGCTTCTCTGTTACCTGAACTATACATGCTGCATTTCATTGCACGGTAGTCCTATATCACTGGATATCGTAAAGGTATGATAACGTTACGATGCCTCGCGTAAAAGATGTACTTAAAGCTAGTCAATGAAAACGGTATACAATTTACTGTCCGATAAGATACATTGAGTAATGAAAAAATGAAAAATCAAAAAATTTTATTTGATTTGCATGAAAGATCAAAAATAGCTTACATAGACTCAATACGCCACAATCGTCGATTAAAATGAGTAACCAGCTAATTTAATAAAATAAACAAATACCAAGAAAGAATCAAACCAAGTGGCTACTTGCAGTAGAAGAAAAACAAATTTGTAAATTCCCTATATGCTGGTTACAACGATGAACCCAGGATAAAGGAAAAATAAATTACTTCCTATAAATGGGACAATCATTAATCCTCTTGAACCGAAGCACATTAGTCACAGGATGTTCCAACATAGACTCGTCCAATTATACCATTGGCGTTATTTCTAAGAAAACGAAACAACGTAAAGAAACCAAACAGCTAGAATTCGATCATTCGATTAATGTAAATTCTCTTTCATGTATTTGCTCGTCATATAAATGACAAGAAAGCGCGCGTTATATTACTTTAACTACCCAAATATGAGTATGGAAGTATCGCGTGTTGACGGAACATTCGAAATTGCATTATACAGAAATAATAATGAATCAAATAATACGCGAAGGTGCGTTACCAGTAAGCATACAAGTACGGGAGCTAAAATAAACACAAATTTTCCTTTGAGGATTTCGATCACGCATTGACAAATATCAATTGAAGTGGCTAATTAATTTAACAACTGTTCACATATCCCCATACGCTTCTGTCTATATTTGTTAACGGCGACTAGCTAATTACAGTATCCAACCAAGAGAAACGTCATAGACGCAACAATATCTAGGTAAAATGATTTTGAGATAAGAAAATCTTTTTTTACATAAATTTTCCATATCAAAGGATCGTAAAGTTATATACAATAAATTTCCTAAGACGTCGTTGCAAGGATGAAATTACTTCAGAGAGAAGAAACGTGTCTCTTCCAGAGACATGGCGAGTAGGAGATGGCTATGCACGGAGGAGGGTAAGATGGCGTGAGACAAGTTTCACTCCAAGTGGAAGTTTAACTGATAATTATCAAGATTTACCCCTGGGTGAGACAAGAGGGGCGAGGACGCCGGGGCAGAAGGGGGGAGGGAGCTCGTGCAGAGTCAAAGTGTGAAATCGTGTTCAAAGTCTCCCGCATCCTACCAGGACGACCTCTCTCGAGGTCGTTAATAACAAATGAGGATGGCTCCATCCTCATGCCTGCAGACTCTTCTGTCTCCGGACCCACTACCACTGCTGCTGCTTCTTGCTATCACTTCCACCAGCTGCTCCACCTCCGCACTTTTGTTAGGAATCGAGTCGACTGACTTCTGTCCCTGTTCGTCGTCATGTCAACTCTTTTTCATTATTCAGGAAGACTCGTTTAAGGGAAACTCAACCGGGCATCCCCAAAGTCCTGAGAAACACTTGTGGCGACATCCCTGTACTTCGTGCCATCGACTGCGAAGGATCAGCCAATTGTCTATTGGCGCCTGGAGCCATTGATTGGACTTTTTATTGAGACCGAGTACGTATGGAACCTTCTAGAACATTCGAGAACTTCCAAGAGCGTCCAACAACCTTTCGTCCTCTAAACTCTTTGGATCCAGCGGAAAAGTGGTAGCATAGTCGGATTTGGGTTGAGCCGCGCAGGACTCATTACGATTTAAAGAGAAAAACACTAGTACCGGGGAAGACGGGAGTGACTTGATAGGTTAGGGACGAGAGAGCGAGATCGTAGAGAGGAGCTAACGCAAAGATGCCTAAGAGCAGTCCGACGTCTACTAAAGGGAATTTATGAAATTTTCTAATGTAATATTCCGATTCGCAGACGTCCCTCGCCTTCGTTAACACTTTATCGTCTCCCTCGCCACACCTACAGCAGACTCTAGAACTTCGGCGAGTATATAATGTATGTGTTAGCACGTGGTAGTAAAGGTATCTTATTACGAAAAACAATAAGGTATTTTAACAATTGTATCCTCAAGGTACGTTCTTAATGTCAAAGTAGCATATTCAATTGTACCCTACGGTACATCCACCCTTGAACATCCATGTCCTTGGTTATTGCCATCAAGTGGATACGGGATGATCCCACAAGAACTTTAGCGCGGAGCCAATGAAACAGAGAGAATAAAAAAGAAAGGATGAAAGAAAGAGAAAAGGGAGATAGCTGTTGAAGCATGAAGAAAGAGTAGTTTGATCGTGCGGCTAAAGCGCAGAATACCTGCTGGCAAGTGAATCGTGAGTGACTGTAGCCTGGTATAGCTATATACAATTACAGCAATGGTATATAGATATAGAAACGTATGAACGCTATATACCATGTGGTAAAGAAGGCTAGGTAGTATATAGAGAAGAGTCGGTAGGAGTGAGTGCCGTGGTAGAGAGATGGAAAACGTAGAGAGAGAGAGAGAGAGAGAGAGAGAGAGAGAGAGAGAGAGAGAGAGAGAGAGAGAGAGCAAAGTAAAAATCCGTGATTTGAAGCGGCCGTGTCGAGGGCTGCTCCGCTCATTGGCTACATGGGCTGTTCCGCCCCCGCAGCCCCGCCAATCAGACCGTGCGTCTCTCTCATCGATCCACACCATCCACTACACTCGGCCGCCATGCTCAAAAGCCCGTGGCTCGTGCCTGCCTGCTTACTCGCTATATCCACTGCACGCAGCCACTTCTGACACACCGTGCCAAATTCTGCTTCAAATTTTTTTTCGCTTTTCAAATCGTCCTCTACCCTCTACTCGCTCTTCGTCATCCTTTTTATCCTAATCGCTTTTTCTCTTTGCAGTCAAATCACAAGGTACGAGATGGTGACTGGACCTGGGGTAGTCGAGTAAAATTAGTACAGAAAAAAATTGAGATTTTAAACGAAGGGTTGACAGTTCTATAGGGATACGAGGGCATTGGAATTTTATAAAGATTGACTTTTTATTTAAATACATTTATACCTTGTGATTATCATGGCCCACATAATAATACAGGGCTGCCATTATTATCAGGTAGTCTCACTCCTCCAATGGGGGAAAACCTTCGAACCGATCTACAATTCCCATTTTTTCGCACCCCTGAGATACCACCGCCACCGATGTATACCTTTAGGTTTTCTAGACTGTGCATATAAGCACTATTGCATTCTATATGTCTACATGACACCAATTCTCAATTAGAAATACCGAATTGATGTAAAATTTGTATACGTGTTTTTGGTGTTTGGATTTGAAGGAACTGCATAAAAATTAAAAATGTTTCTGCAGGAATGGTAAGAATAATCTAATTTCAATTAATTTAATTTAGAAAGTCAATGTAAGAAGGTTGTTATGTGAACGCTAGCGATCGGTGTGACGTCATTGCACCTATTCCATCATAAATTATTAAGTCACGAGCCAATAGGACCTAAAATTCAAAGGCTACGCTGCGCTGGATTGGATAGCGTGTAATTTGAAAATCTCAAATAAATTTGAAATCATTGAGAAATGTGAATAATCGTTATTTCAGACAACGATTTTTCAATATCATTATAAAATTACGGAAGAAACGGTTAAGAATATTTTTTGCATATTTCATACTTTATATGATGAAACTTCAATTTAGTTTAATTTACGAAGCTTCGTACGCGTGAGACTTTAAATTATTACATGACAACACTTATAAATCATTAAAAATTTTATGCCATCATATATCACATCTTTATCATTGCTTTAAAACGAAAAAAAAAGAATAGTGATCTGCAAGCAGATCTACTGAGCCGAGTCTCACGTAATCTGTCAACTACACTACTACAGATTTTCAAAATCCTTTTTTTCCTAAAAAAATAAATCCTAACAGACGGAACACAATGTTTTAAAATTACACACACATAATTTTTTTCACGAGGAACCATTTCCCTTTGGATTGTACCACGATTTCCGTCTCACCCTGTATATATTTTCAGTACATTAAGATCCACTATCTATATACCAATTTTACGGCTTCTAATCTCTGAAATATCGATATTGTCGTACTGGAGGTATAACAAATATAAAAAAAAAGGAAAAAGGTTAAATGGCCAAATCCCACGAAATAATTTATGAGGGATCCTTGCGGTCTGCTTGACGGTACCAATAACACGATTGAAAAGGCAGCTTTATGGAACTGCCGGCACGATAATGAGATAGAGCACCAATATACATGGGAAGATAGACAAATACATATAAAATAACCAACGAGTGAGAAAGAGAAGCTCGCAGTAGAGTAGCAGAGAGCAGTGGGCAGGCGAGAGTGAGGCTCGACACACTCGTTTTATTATTTACACTCAGATAGGAACAGTACACACGCTTAACGCCACGTACAAATATTGGTCACCCTTCCATTCCCTACCCTTCTCCTGCTTTCTTCCATCCTCCATGAATTCTGGTACTGATAGATCACGAGGGAAGCAAAGCCTCTTATCCAATTTTTTCTTTCCTCTATCCACTTCCATAATCTATACGCTGTTCAGCATAACACAGCTAGAACACATTTTGAATACGTTCAACACGCAGTAATCCCAGCTTCTAAAAACGCCAATGATATCCAGTAGGCACTGGTAGAGCTCCAGGTGTGAAGTACGAATAAGATTAATATATTACAACAATAATTGTCAACCCACGATTAAAGCGTGACGATGCTATTTATGATCTTGGATAAAAGTCTACTTGTAATACACTCAAGTCCCGTCCGGCTAGGGAAACCATTCGAAACAGGTTAGCCACGTGGCGGACACGTGGCGCCGCGTGCGGCAGCAACACCATGCATTCTCCCGTGCTTGGAGAGTCCCTTAGAATTTAGGCCCTTCGAGGGTCATACCCAGGGAACGAGGACGATGACTAGGATGATGTTACCGGACTGGTAGGTGGAGAGGTAGTGGCAGTGCCGGGCGCGTGGCGTTCTTGCTCCAATAAGGGATGAGGGTGGCATTACCAAAATTGAAACGTCGATTTGTCCCAGTCTGCCAGCTGAAATAATTGCGTTAAGAGATCAAGTATAGACGTTTCACCCCTCTTCCTCTCCCTATCTGATTTAAGGGTGGCTTCGCTAAGGGTTGCTTCATGATTCCTCTGGATAACCACCGAATATACTCTTAGTACCTATTCGATGGTACCCGCAATATCTCTACCCTAAAGTCCCAAGGATCCATTTGGGCGCTTACGTGTAAGTCCATAAACATGTGTGGGGTCCGCCCTGTGGAATAGAAAGGGAAAAATAAGAAATGGGTTAAAAAAAGGAAAAATATTGATGACGAACCTGTTCGCGTGCAATTTGTTTGTAGAGTGACACACAGATGTTTACTCTCGACCCCCCCCCCCCCCCCC
>NW_014333498.1:441996-500806 GCF_000341935.2 Cephus cinctus
CCCCCGCCCCCTCTCCTTCTAACCCTATAGTAGCACAACCCCAAAAACCAGCCTATAGCAGCAACACACAAGACCGCTTTACGCAGGTGCGTATAGAATCAGTCACGAAGGTACTTGAGCGACCATATGGGTCCTGCTAATGACCTCTTCTTCGCTCTCTTCTTTTTTTTTTCTTTACTCTCTTCTCTGTCCCCCTCTCTCTCCCTTTCATCCATTCTTCACTAGCCACAATATAACACGCAAGTTTTGACAACCTCTTCGAAAAAGATTTCGTGGATAAGCGTAAAAAAGCAAAAAAAATGACAAACCATCAGCCATGCGACCCTCATATCTTCTTCCTATATCCTTCCCTAGCAGGTAGTCACTCTAGGTGCCGTATGTGCTTGTACGTACTATAAGGTAGATACTATGGGTTTCGCTACTGGTGCTACCTCTACTATCAGGTCGACGTATCGCTCCAGTGGCCGATCGTAAAACACGCGAAAGGCCGCCTCGTAAACGTGACCAAACTACTAAACGCGAGAATCGCCAAGTTACCAGGATGAACTCGACGTTCGGGTTTTAGAGGTTTTCCTCGATGTTTTTATACGGAAGGAGGCGAACCTCGAGCAGACGACGAAGATTCCAAAGACCATTGCTCTACCTGACCTATACCCTCCTACAAGCCTCTCGCCAACTCTAAGCATCGGTATTTACCCTTTCACACTCAAGAGGGTTATACAGAGATACTTTGAAAAGTTTCCACGGAGGAAATCGTGTCGCGCGACACACCGAGCATATATCGCTGTCATGCGTTACCCACCCTTAGACGTATGTAACAGCTTGTCCATTGCTTTACTTCTTTTTTGATACAGTATGGGACTTGATATACGTATACGTATTCTATATGTATTAAACTCATTGAAACTTAGGTATTCCTATGTAGCAGAGCTGACAAACTGGAGGTTATGGAATTATTTGTTTTTCCCATTACTTCTAGATCCTACGTTACTCAGTGACAAATCACGGTTCTCCAGATTAATATGAAATATGAAATAAATAAAACTAGTAGCAGTTCACTGTCAGATTCATTAATAGATAATACGTTTTATATAAATTTTCGCCAAGACAAGAATCTATATTACATATAGAACAACGAAATTTGATGGTAGAAAAGAATTTTACAAAAATCATTGCGTTTCCACTGTACATCTACACAAAAGTGTACAGTGCTAGACAGCTCGAACGCACTAGCTGAAACTGGATATACGATAGAAATCAAATGGACGGGCTAACATCAGCTGATGCGTTTGAATTGCCCGGTTCTATACATACTGTAGGTACATGCGGGAATACAAAGTAAACATCGATCGAATTCTGCAATATCATAGGATTGAAACGCATCATTACTCTCCGCTTAAATTCTATACGATTCTGATCTATGATTAAATCAACGTACATGCTAAATTTAATTTATCAATTACTTTTAAATGATCCCACAATAAAGTATCAACATAGATACGAAATTATTTATAAAAATAACAGAACACTTTGGTCTCAACATGTGTAACAAATGTTACCAGAGTAGAACGATGTGTACAATAAGGTTATTAAGGTACAACCAGTCCAGAATAGTTTACAAGAGAAAGGGTTAGCTTTATTGGAACAGCCTTAGGAACGTATGAAGCATAAGCGTTTATGTTCAGAGGGAAATTTAGAACTCATTAAGAGGCACTCGTCATCAAGAGGGGTAAGGAGCGAGGGTGAGAGAGAGAGAGAGAGAGAGAGAGAGAGAGAGAGAGAGAGAACGAAAGAGAGAGAGAGAGAATTAACCTGAAGGGCCAGTGTACGAGGTATAGCAGAAGAGCCAACCCCTAGATAGGTGGCACGCAGACACGCACGAGGATGGAAACCGCGAGTTCTCGAGGGGTGCCCAAAGTATTATTGTAATTATACACTTAGGTTTATTTCCTGTCTACCCCCGTCGTTCGGCCTAAGGGAGCATTACGCAGGTACCCAATAGGGGTCGGCAGCTCTCCTAAACAGGATCCATTATATAGATATAGCCAGTGAGGAAAAAATAAAAATAATGATAAGAGCGTTAAACTGCCCCGTGGCCGGAAGCGGTATTCGTAAGGGATGGTTTCAAGGCCCTGCGTGACTGTTCTTCGATACTCGACTGCCACTACTGCTCCGACTTGTCTGACGACACTCGACCGTTACTACTGCTCCGACGGTGTTGTTCCTCTTTTCTTCCTTCCATTACCCTCTTACTTTCTCACTCTCACTCATAATAGTATACAGCGTACCTTGGCCTGGCTAGTCGTTACCTACTATTACTTCGCTAGGTATCCACCCCCTCGCAAACACTAGGAGCTACCTTAAACTACCCCTCCGCCGCACGCTCTACCACCTAGTCTTTTAGACGATACCGCGGCAGTCCCCAATATTCCATACATTTTCTAGACTTACAGATCCGGTACATATTATAAAATTTAAATGCTGTCGATTTAACGGGGTAACGACGATACCCCCATTACCGGTCCTCTTTCAACCTCTTTGCGTTTTAACTCCTTTTCTTGCCTCACTTAACTCATAACGCTAATTACTATCCGATAGCTACCCCTCTTAGTTCTATCAGGCTGTAAGGTTTTTTTTTAAGTATGTAACGTTAAGATCTACAATCTATAAGTTATTCATTCGCTTAGCTTACAATCTTATTTCATTAGTTTTAATGTATAGAATTTATATACTATATGGCAAAACCCTAATATTCCCCAGAAGCCACTGCTTTGCCGTCCTTGAACCTCCGAAAGGTAAAAGGCCGTAGGGTAGTGGATGTATCTTTGCTCTGCCTAATTTGATGTGAAACAAACGGCGAAGCTGTTCACAATTGACAGATGATTGACATCGCTGGCTTGACTTTGACTTTTTGCATTTCCTAAATTATCCGTGATCTCCCCACGGTGGGATTTCAAGTAAACCCCGGGCCACAGTCCTTCGAGGCTTTCCCCAGAGATCGAGTATACGAGACGAGGGGATGTATACGAGGAGTACCGGAAGTCAGTTTCAAAAGGTGCGTCCTGCCAGTCTTCCGCATGTAATAACGTTTCCGGGATTTTTGTTCATGATCGTGTAAAGGTCTTCCGAAACGTGGATAAAGCAAAGTCACGTAAATGAAAGGACCAAGCGCGACCCCAAGTGCAAGAGTGCGGTTATAATTTGTTGTTGTATCGGAGAGACCGCGAAGCTGCTCTTTCCTGTCTTTACGTTTAGCCATTACTTTCAATTTGGCCGCGAATTAACGGTTCTATTCGGCGTGTCTCCGTGAAGCGCAATAAATAAGGGAGACCAAGTGAGTAGTAAATATAAATCAGGAGCGATCGCCCGTAAGCGGGGAGCCGTTATGTGTCCCTAGCGTCCCGTGTGCGGGCATGCCGGTACTTCTGTTTCTATTCCTTCTTCTACTGTTGGTTCTATTCCTATTCCGCCGTCTTACTCCCATTCCTATTCCCTCAACGATACTACCTTTTCAAGAGATACGACCACCACTACTATACCTATATATATGCACTAGTGTCCTAGAGATATACAATTTATAGCCTCCACTGTGCCTATCCTCGACCCGCAAGTATAAATGATGATTAATAACTAAATTATCATTCTAATCCTCATGAAGAAGCATCTACGAAATTCCTTGATATTCGTCTTCCGACAACTTTCAGATAAAGCGTTATAATTTCGTTAGAACGTGGATTCTTTCTGTTCCACCCAGGTGGGCCTGGTTAGGAAGGATCTCTATTTTCCTAGAACAAAAAAAATCGCATTACCAGAATGCTCGGTTGAAAAACCTGAAATCGTCTTTTTCTTACTTTGTAATAGCTTCGACAGAAACTCATCCACACGTGATTCGCTCTTTACTGTACAGTAACATGGGTTACCACTGCCGTTCCTTTTTGGCGCACAGGTGTAGCATCGTAGACGACACAGGTGCGAGACCTGCTGTCCTATTGATTATGCAATCACGTGGCAATGCGCTGCCCACAAAATCGAGGGGCTGCACAATAACAACACATCGCACCCCCCCATACACAGTCAGATACCCGGGGCCCTAAGTAAAATCCCGCCGCCTGGCCACAGGTTCACATTAATTATCCTGACTATCAAGTGGCACCACATATGTTGCGTTCTCAGATTTTTGTCCTTTATAGACGTATACTTGTTCCCCCCCACTCTTTGTCTCTTTCTTTTTTTTTTTACTAGCCCCCCCATGTCTATTTACTCACTCGTCCCCCGATACCTGTCGCACCGGACACGCAGTTTATGTGTTCCTGGACAGCTGGACACAGGGCGCGATACTGAACAGTAGTAGTATTATAGTAGTCTGAACATTTGCCTCTCTCTCTCTCTCTCTCTCTCTCTCTCTCTCTTTCTCGTTATATCTCTATCTCCGTGTAATGTTTACTCTCGATAGTTAATGAGTCACGACTCTAACTGCACGGGAGAGCTGGCTAGAACTAGCAAAGAGCAAATCGATAATGTTGAGGCTATTTATTTTTCCTTTTTTGCTTTTCCCTTTTTTTCCAGTCACCCAGTTTCAGAACTGACACTATTTTCCCGCCACGTGGTCCTGTAACGTATAAGCATATACAGTCTAACCATTGACTAACCAGTTAATCAAGATAACGGACGAGGCAATAAAAAAAAAAGGATTCGCAGATCGAAATAATTGATGCATCCCTGACTATTGAAGAACGAAAAGATGTTTTTTTTTTCAAATTAAAGTTTTCGTCAGTCTTGTTATTGTCAAACAAAACTGTCACCGATACACCTTGGTATTATGATGTTCAGTGATAAAATGCATAACTGATATGCCTCTTGCACAATTTCGTATTCAGGAACCTCGTTGGAGATACTTTCCGTCGCTTCGATGGCAGGCTTTACGAGTTCGGCCGTCGCGACGGAGGCGTCTTGTATTTCCGGTGCCGTCGCTCAGTTCCTGCGTGAGGGTACGATTGGCAGGGAATCGTAAAATCCAGGCTTCTCCGTTTCAACGATTTGATCCTCGAATAAATAGATGAGATCAGCGTCACGATCTTCATCATCTTCATTCTCGTTCCAAGAACGGGTCTCGGCCCAATCTTCCAAAACGTATAAAAGCGCCCTTCAAGACGAAGCTTTCTGCGGGAGATTCAGCATCGTTCCTATTAGACTCCCCTTTCTTGCGGATGATCAGCTTAGCTAAATGGACCATGAGGCATCCCTAAGGATAAAGTACCGAGTTGCTTGCGAACAACATCATCCCTTAACAGTCCACTAATTTAACCCCGTCGCCGGATAAAGAATGGCGGTAGGCAATGCAAAGTAGAAATTAAATGGCAAGGAGAAGAGATTGATCGCTCCGAGGGGGAATAAATATTCTTACCACTTTGATCAACACGTTAAACGAGTCCCCATTGGCATCGTTGAAAATAAATTCTTTAAAAAGCACCAAGCGACATCCTCTTCAATTTTCTCATCCATCAGGCGTCTGTCAAGCTGCTATTTGATTATCGTTCAAAAGGATCTTGAGTGTGGATTCTTCAAACCTGATTCGCTGCTTTTTCAATCAGCGCAACATGATCGTTCGAGATGGTCGTGATTCGGAAATATTCGTAGCTCGCGTGCTGTTTCCTGATGTATGGCGAAAGTGCGAAGCTACGTTCAACGTTTTTGGGGCTCAATCTGTATTAAATTTTAAATAATTAATATTCAATGCTGACGGATGACTCACCGTTGGGTTCGGCATGCATCTTCTTGGCGGTGGCGGCATTGGGTCTGGTGCAGCACGATAAGCCGGCGGCGAATATCTTCCTGATGGAAAGCATCCCGGTGCCGAAATGGGTGCACCGTGGAGTCCCTTGCTACCCATCATCTTGTCTGGTGAGTACATCATCCTGAAGGTGTCGTAGTTCACGTTAGTCCAGTAAAACACACCAGTGACAGTTTAACAAGTGTGATAAGTTTTAAGCTATCTCAAAAGTTCGTTATCACTTAAGAACTTTCTTAAGCCACAAAATCGTTCCGTATAAATCCACCTGTTATAGACACTCGTGTAACATAATCACGGCACGAAATCTCCAAACTCTCATTAGGGTCCGTTTCACGCGAGCAGCCTATAGCCACGCGCGTCATGCCCCACTTGAGAAATGATGAAAAGAAAAAAAGCACAAATATTAAAGCACGCCAACAGTCCTTTTCGCTCGGTTACCATGTAGCCTGGCATCGGGCCTCTTGGGTGAAATGCACCGGTACACGGAGAAAAAAGGAACTTCATATAAACTCAACGACAGTAGAAGTGTACCAAATTTCATCCACTGGGCTCTCGGACGAAATTCTCTTATCATTTAATTTCTTTATCAACTTTTCTCATCCTTTCGTCCACTACCACCACCACCACCCACCACCACCACCCACCACCACCCACCACCCTCAACAATAAAATCCTCAGCACCTCTCCTTCACGCTTGTTCAGGTCAAGCAAAATTTGATTAATACCAGGTTTAATAAAAAAAAAGTTGATTTTACTATCCGATACCGGATACCAGTCACTGGTTAACCAGGTAGCACCTGAGTATCGGATTTATTATGAAGTTCCCAACACTCAAACGAGAAACCAGTTTCTAACTGTCGTAATACGCGACATCTTCTGGGTCAATCGTCGTACTTTGTCTGTTATCGCGCACAACAATTTTCCGAATGACAGGGGGTGAACTTGGAGAGAGCACTGCACCTCGTGCCTCCCGACCAAGGATTTGGCCTTCCTAACTCATGAGCTGGTTGTAGCCCACGGCGAGCACTCGACTCTCCCGACTCTCCCGACTCTCGCTCCACAGATAGAGTCTCTCTAAGAGAGGGTAGGATTGGGGCGGGGCTTTACTAGTGGCCTAGGCATGCGCATCGCATTCACCCTTAGCGGCCATCTTGTTAGGTTCACTGGGGCTTCTATGGTTCCGCGACCGCTATCCGCAAACCTGTCCCTCTCTCTGGCTAGATCCCTTCCACGAGTGTTGTTACCCGCTGCCTCCACCATCGGAGTAGCTACCTCCTGGGTACAGCAGTAGTATCTCTACTACCTACTTCCTTTAAAAACTTTTCGGTACCAGCACTCAAACCTGCATCCTGGCGAACGACACTCGAGGATGCTGGCAACCTGAAAAAAAGAAACACCAGTAAACACTCCTGTACTCTTCATTCTTTCAAAATGTATTTCGACTCTTATTGTCATTTTTTTAAATATTGCTAAAATTTCAAACTATCTACAAATTCACGTTACCGCAATCGATGATTGTTGTTGATATTGCATATTAAGTAAAGGGGAACCAAGTTCTTGAAAAAAATAATGGAATTGATATGAGAGTCCTTTGTCCATAGGGTGTGCGACGGTACCAAAGAGCGTTTCCAAGGGATGTTGGGTGTAAGGTTCCCGCGGGGCCTGTGTTATCGCCTCGGCAGGATGACCAGGCCGCGTTATCAAATATTAAACCTACTTGCACTGGTACAGCCTACCCTCGACTATCTACGCTTCTGGCTTCCTCCGCCTCCTCATCGGACGACCAACTCCAGGGCACCACCTCCTCTTTTCCTCTTCTTATTTTCACTTCTTTTACTTCGTTCTGACCTCTGCTTAATTATTTCCAAATACGTATCTTCCTGTATTGCAGACGGTCCTTTTGTTTCTCTTCGCCGATGCACCGACGTAACCAGCAACCTTTGTGCTTCGTTACTTCTCTTCTTGCCTATTTGAGAAAGAAAAATAAAAACGAAATATCACCTATACCAACGCTCAGTATCTAAAATTGCTGAGAAAAATGTACCTGGGGAAATAGCCTGTAGAGTATAAGGGGGAGGGAAATGAAAAAAAAAAAAATGAAATGAACATGAAAAAATCAACGAGTATTCCCTCCCATGCAAATAACGATGTAATCGTACCGTATTAATGTCAGCCTACCATATGCTACTCGTCGGTCTACCTAGCCAGTATATATCGTGTCTTAATGTGTCATTATAGCGAGGGATAATTATTAAGTAAACGGGAACCCGTAACGAGTAAATGAAACTAAACCCACGTATTAGAATACACAATGTACTTTTCTTCCAATAAGCCTAATGAGTATAATCGAACAAGAAGAAAGGAACGACGATACAAAAAGGGGAAATATACAATCACTCTCGTGGGTAAAAAAATATTTAAGAAATTCACGCACCGTGCTAGTCAACGTAACAAGGATTAAAGCTGCATCAACGAGTCTGAAGGTGGCCACTAATAAAATTATTGTATATCAGTTGTCTGAATGAATAAAATAAAGTTTTACGAAATCTCAGCTCAGGATTATCCAATAGTCTAATACCAGTGGCGCTATCAGTATTATAGGAGTATCATAGAGATAGGAGTGTATCGGTATGAGTAACATTTGGGGATCAAGATCATTCCCTCTCTTAAGGGTTCGCTTGAATCTTTAACGCGCCGTCACTCATTGTAACTGCTGATACGAGGGAATGGTCCTGGTGCTGTCACGTCGATTAGGCGAGAAAGCGGATTCTCAACAACCCACCTACCAACCAACCAACTCCCGACTACCGCGACAATCTCCACCGCCATTCGCCATCCGAATTCTCTACCTAACAACGCGGGAATGCTCTTCCTTCTCTGACAGTGAGAAACGTTTCGCAATTAGGGGTGACAGACAGGAGTGGCACGTTACTGGAAACTCGCTAGCCTGACTAACTCGATAAGTTTATGAGAAGAGTCCTAATAGACAATCCAAAAAAATAAATAAATAAAATAATCAGCAGACCTTCTTATTTTACTTTACCTCTAACTCCATCTATACGCGCACATTGTGCAAACGGAGTACGGAGCATCGAGTGTACGGTATAAAATGTAGTGTATAGTGTTGTACAGGGGGCGACAGTAGCGCGTATCAACGTGCAATGAGAAAACGAGCCTGGAGCCATCAACGGTTGACTTAACGCTACGAGAGAGCTAGGCTTGCAGCCTGTTTGCCCTGTTAGGTCTGTTATACGAGTACACACAAAGCCACTGTTTGGTGTATCGTGATTGCCAAATGAGCGCACCTACCCCGATCAGACGTGTTTTCATTAGTCCTGCTTTAGGTACTCTCTAAACGTAACGCATCTACATAGGCGGCTCACTGGCTATTCCCTACTGTCCACTGAGTACCTACCCCAAGGCTGCGCCTCATGTCAAGCCTACAAACCAGACAACAAACCTGCAGCAGGGAACTTTGTCAATAAAGTCTTATATTCTTACGAGTGAACTGTACCATGGTGACTGTTTCAGTAGAAAATTTCATGGAGGTCAAGGCACTTTTACTGGAAGAAAGAAAAAGAAAAGATATAAGTACCAAGAGATTGCTTTTTGAGCAAAGCATTACGTAGGCTCAGTTTATAACTTGGTGCATCTATATAATATCTATGAAACAAATAAAAGCATCACCACTCCAGGTTATCTGGATATTCGTCCCGTGTCAATTCGCGCAGATGGCTGGAAATTGGAACGCAGCCGAAAATGTAGGACCACGTTTCACGTTGTACAATGCGCACGTGAACTTGCTTCCATCCACGTACAGGTTCCAACACACTAGCTGCATACTTATGCCGAGGCTCTGCACATAAAGTTAGGGTCTACCACCACTATCCAGGAACACTAGCTACCAAAGTGAGCGGATGTATATAGCTAGAGGGTAGCTGCCGTTTCCACTCGCACCCGTACGTCCCTTCTTACGGACCAGCAGGAGTTCCTCGCTGCCGCACAAGAATAAGAAACACGGAGCATACATAAACAAGGAGGTTGGGTAGGTTGGTAGGTTGGGGATGCAGCAATTTAAAACGTACCCCGGAATTCCTCCCAGTGGGGCCGTAGAGCGGCCCTCCGTATTACGAATTCCCTCCTAAGGCAACCATACCTCTCTTGCCTTCTTCTTCTTCTTCTGCTGATCTCTTTCTTCATCTTCCTCCGCCTATTCAGCGTGGACTCTGTGTCTGCAGCATCTTCTTGGTACCAGGAACATCCAGCTTGCTGCAATAGAATTGTAATATCAATTATCGATATCAATGGAGCACGTGAAAGTATAATGAAAAAGTGACAATCGATACAGTGATTTCTTTTTTGTACTTTCTATAGCTGCCATCCATATGCTGCGCTTTGCGATCGAAGCGGACCCCGACTAGCAGGTCGACAATGCGCCACTAACGTAAGTCAAATAAGGTTAACAATAGAGAATTTCAAGTTGTTTCACGGTGGAACGGTAGAGAGTCGGCCCGAAGAATCTATGAAACCTTGGCACATGGGAACATAGAGTGTGTGTGTATAAGAGAGAGAAAGCTTTGCGATTGGCTGTTTGAACGATGGTGTCGCCTCGGGCGAGCGTGTTTGCAGACATAAGGGAGAAGCCCGCGAGCCGCTCGGCCTGAGTCGAGGGAGTTCAATTGGTGGCAGCAATCCTAGTAATGTACCCGTGGGGCTGCGTCAAAGTGCCGGCTTTCTCTGGGCGTCGCGACGCCCGCTACTTGGACCCCCTTTAGGATTCGCCATACCCGAACACTCTATCATTCTTGTCTACTTGACTATATCCTATCAAAATTCTACCTTTGCAAAGTGCACCTCAGCTCCTGCTGAACCAGAACCTTGTCCAGAATATAAATACAATATACGGAAGTACTCTGCAGTTCCAGTGCATAATAATACATTGAGTATATAAATGTATACTATAACTAAAATACATTAAAGAATTAATCGAACACGTACCATCATTTCCAAAGTCTGATTATCGACAATAGACTATCCTGGATTAATGGGCCGTTCACATTTCTTTTTCATTAACACTTTCTTATAACTACCTACTTCGCAATGTAGTTATCGAACGTACTGTAGGGCTGCTTCAAGGTTTACAGAATTCCGAGCACAGAATAGAAATAAGGAGAGAAGCAAATAAGTGAGAGTAGCTGTACAGGCGTCAGTAAGAGAATTCGAGAAAGATAGTAAAAGGCAAGGAACCGTGCCCGAAGAATATAACGGCCACGAGTACCTGAATGTTTCATCGGTGCGTTTGGCGTTTCGTGTATCTCGCCGAGAGATACGGCCGTTGCGGGGCACGAACAATTGTTTTATGGCCCAATTCCACGATTCTCGCCTCGCACGTCCCTCTCACTCCCCGACGCCGCCGTCTACTGCCTACCTAGCTAGGTACCTTTTTGTCTTTCTTTACTTTTATATTTTTCTCTCTCTTGCCCCACCAATCCACCCTCGCTACCGTCTCGCATGCTTCTTCACTATGTACCTCTTACTGGACCCCATCGTATTGGAGAATGAATGAATGTTCGCCAGGATGTCCTGTACACTCTTGACCACGACCTTATTTTTCAGAGAGCGTAGAACAGTAAATCGCTAGAATCGATATAGCAACTGGTTCAATCTGTAAAAGAAAGAAAAAAGTATACTATCCGCTTCGGTGCACTGATATACAATTTCGTTAAAGAAAGTAAAACAGGATTGACAATTCTGATTACTCTTTATAGATGTTTTTTTTTTAAAGAAAATTAGTAATAGCGACGAGCCATTGCTCGATCGCCGTGCCGATTCTTCGGCGAGAATGCACGAGTTGCCCCATCGGCGGATATATCGCGAGCGCGATTTCATGAATAGGTAACGAGGCCGGGGCTGCGGAGTAATATTAAGGTTCTTTCGCCAGGAAAAAAAAAAGAAAAAAGTAAATAGGCTCATACACGTACAAAGAGAGTTACGTACATAGATGTAGGGAGTGTCACTCAAACATCCACGAAAAAGCTTATCCTAATATGAGCGTGTAAGTCAAGCGCGGAGTCTAGAGTCCATGCGGCTCCTCCCTACATACATACAGTTGGATGGAAAAACCTTCCATTTCATTTTTATCTGTTTTCCCTTTCTTATTATACCCACCATATCGTTTCTAATCTCGATCCTCAAATCGAAGTTTCATTTGGGAATATCTTTTTCCTGGTACAATCATCTTGCCAGCTACATTTACAGCACCCTCTGCATACGTAGGTACCGAGGAATTTATAGTACAGGGAATTCGAGGACGAGGTCGAGGTGGAGCCGAAAAAAAACCTGCAAGAGAAAGAGGTGCGATAGCTAGGTGGTTGGATTGATAGGTCGTAGGTAGCATCACCTACCTCCTAGATAGTAGGTCCAAGTGAGGAATAGAAACGGGATCTGGAATCGTCGCATTACCGTCTCGCCGGTCTCTCTTTCATACCGAATAAACCAGCTGTCCATTTCCCGATCCAACCCTCAGAGCCATCAATTATTCAACTGTTTCCTAGGTAGTTGTGCCGCACGGTAACAAAGTTGAACTTACACGACAAACTGGCCTGCGCCTTACTTTCCGCTCACTTTCCTGTCCCGTCTTCGTCCACTTCCAGTTCTTCATCTTCTTCCTCCCCGTGAACCTTGGTGCAAGAAGGCCGAAATCCAAAGACCGGAAGAATAAGTGGAGCACAGATCCTGTCAGGCCCATCGTCCTCAGGTACTCCTGGACAAAAGTTCATTGCCATTGAGGGGTGAAAGTCAAGATTCTTCTGTATTTCGGATTAATAAATTAAGATCGTACTCTGTATACTTCCATCTATTCCCTAGCATTGTAAAATAGGCACCTAATATACAGACACTGCATATATATATGGGTGTATGTATAGATATATAGATTCGACATCTGGCCTCCTTTTTAATTTTTTATCGTACCCGCCGTCGGAAGCCTTCTCGTATTCCTTCAGTCTGTTCACACCTCCGCGCCTTGGGACTTAACTTTAAAAACCGAGGACTTAATAATGCATCGGGCCCGCCAACGGCGGACGGTAAAACAGTTATAAAAACAGCGGTAACTACGTTAGGATCAATTATTTAAGATGCACGGCTCCGTAAAGAGAGCGAGAGACCGTGGCGAGCTAGTCGTAAAGGGGCTCAACCGAGTGAAGGGACTGAAGGGGCTGCTGCCCAAGTGGACTCTACTTTTTCCTTCTTTTACTTCACCGCTTCCTTATTTCTCTTCTTTCTTCTTCTTCTCCTCATTCTACTATCTCTCTTCCCCGTGCTACTATTCCTACTACTCTACACACTACTCCTTTAACTGCATCCTAAAAGATCCGGTTAAAACTTGCACAAGTGGCGCCGTACCGTATTACATGGATAAGGCTTGACCTGTCTCGACGCCATCGCAAAATGGCTGCTCTTATAACTCCATGCTGATACGTTAATACTGTATTTGTCATTACCACTTCCAAATGCAATACTGCGTAATTTACTCTAATCAATGCGCAGAAGATATTTAAGAAAAAGTTTTACTCACTTAATAAAACAGCCTGGATCATCCCGCGGGGTAGTGCAACGTTTAATTAGTATAACGGGCGATTCTCTTCTCAGATGGATAGTTTTGTCATAATAACTCTAAAACGACATGTTCCAGCATTTTTGCAGCATAATAACAGCACGCTTTACATGATGCTGCTCTTTTGTTGGCAATATTCTGGGATATTTTAGCAAGCAATTTTTGGCTATGTGAATAGATCAACAAAACATGAACTTTGTCATGTTATAGTATGTAGGCACTTACTCGATGTAACATTAGAAAGGGACATGGGATGTCCTTTATTGAAGATTCGCACCTGATTTTAAAGCACTCCAGGAGACAGGAAAGCTTTAAAGCTTGGAAATATTATCGATCCACCTGAGACAATCCTCCGTCTTTATTTACGGGTCCAACTGTTTGCTTTTAGCGAGTCGACACGATATTTTTGTATCGACCATCCGATATATTCCGATATAAAGTATATGCTAAGATATTATGGAAAGCTTTAGTCTAGCCATGACTCCAGGGCACCGTGACAGATAGACGTCTATAAATTAATTACATAACCCCGAGGTGACCGACATTTATTGAACAATTCCAGGATTCATTGGAATGTTACTTGCAGGCCATGAATTCATTGGATCGTTGGTTGATTGAATTAATACAATTTTCTTAATTACCTCACCTGTAATATACTTGAGTTTTTCAGATATACTAGCCGTTTAAAAAAGATAGCTGCAACTCAGTCAAGTCTATCGAATTTAGGATGGAACTTTAATTAGGTGCATTAATGTAATATCGATTATATTCCGTCTTCTTTGGTATTCCGTGCAAAATCAATAAGCAGTGAAAGTATGAACAGCTCGTATAGCTGATAATATATATTTATTTTTACATACGAGGATATAGATTTATTTAAGCATGAAGTAAATACTTCCAAGAATCTTTTAGCGCAAACCGTGCTAGCAGAAACGTTGGAAAGGCGTCGAGCTAAAGAGGAGATAGTGGCGCCATCCTTGATTGGATACGGATATTAGATCTGTTTTAAAACTATTGTCGATACAAAAAATTGCATTCTGCAACAATTGATTTAAATTTTTATTATTTATATGAAGTATACGATTTTTTTTTAGGGAGAGCTCAAGAAGGAATTTATTGGATTATTAATTTATATCTTCAAGATCAGAGTGAGAGTTTGTTTGTTTGTAGGCTATGTGCCGGCTTTCTCATTGGGAAAGCGTCCCGCGAGCGACGTCGGCGTCGCAGAAGGTGTGCGCGCGCGCCATTCCCGTCTCTGTCCGTCGCGACGCTCATTGTCAAAAACGTCAAAAAGAGCCGGGAGTATTTGGTGATCTTGTTCGTTACTGTGCACGCATTTTTACAGTGTAGTGAAGATGCCCTTACATCGATATACGCACGCCGTACTTTGTAGGATTCCACTATCTCTGCGTACCCGAGGCGAAGTCGTCCTTGATGAAGCCAGGAAACAACATTTGGCTCTGGCACAGCTTCTACGAGAACTCGGCATCGATGTCGTTGAGATGCCTCCCGACGAGAATTCTCCACTCTGTGTTTTTGTAGAAGATATTGCTGTGGTTTGCAACGGAATTGCCCTTATAGCCAGGCCCAACGAACCTTCACGTCTAAAAGAGGTCCTGATCTCTATATTTGCATATATTAAAAATGTTCATGTCTATTTTCATCTCTTTGTGATTTGATAGAATATACTTCTCCCATATTACTAGATTGAAACAATTCGTGCTGTATTGAAGAAAGAACTTGAAATACCCTTGGTGGAAATTGCAGACAAGAATGCACGGCTTGATGGTGGAGATGTTCTATTTACAGGTGGGTATCGTTTGCACGTAACCATAATGCAGAAATAGTTAATGTATATCGTTTTATTATAGGGCGAGAATTCTTTGTCGGCCTTTCGCAGTTCACTAATGAAGGCGGAGCACGTGCAGTGGCTGCAGCATTTCCTGAATACCCCTGTGTACCTATTAAGGTCTGTTTTATTAATATAATCTTCACTTAGGGATTTTGATACTCCAAAATAGCTGCTTCCAAGGGCTTACATATATGTTAAGTGTCAGGTGTGCACGGCATTGAAGGGCCGTGTCTTGTATCATCTTTTCATTCATCCATTCGTAACGTATTCGTTTAAGGTGGGTGATGGTGGCGAGGAAATCATAGTGGAGAATCTAACCTCAGCTCCGCTTCAGGTCAGAACGCGTTACAGTCTGGCTCTCGCAATTGTCTTGCATTCCCAATTACAGGGAATACACACGTTCTTCTTAAAGAAACACAATTATTACTGCACGTAGTTTCATAAGAGTTTTTCTACTTGATCACACTTGGCTCCCTCATCTATTCTGTTTTATCTTGACTAATCAAGAAAAAATTGGGAAGCCATTACCATAGTAAAACACAATGCGTGCACGCTACTTTTCAAAAGAGAGAAAAGAGAAAATACGAGACCCATTCAAATTCAATCCACGCCATTGAGTCCACAAAGAGCACAAAGCGAATTTTATGGATCTATTTTTATCACAGTATCATCTTATTATCAATTATCATGTTTATGGCTTTAAGTTACATCATTGCTCTTAATACTTACTGCAGAGTAATGTCAGCTATATAGGGAAAATTAATATAGTAAATACGATCATTCAACGTAAATTTGTCTAACATCATGTTATATGACTGGTTACGTCAGCACTATTATTTGCTTCAAGAACAATAAGTGTCAAGGTCTTGTAGTTTTTAATATGCCAACGGGGATAGGTGCCTAAAGCGGCACTCTTTATAAATACAAATCATAGTCTGTGATATGTACATTGCACGCATGCATTTCCCAGTCACGCTCGACTACGAGAATTGCATGCGACAGCATATTGCAAAAAAAGTATATTCATATAATACATTTAAAAAAAGTCCATGCCTGGTGAAAGTCACCATTTAAATGAATAATTGCTTGATTGTCACAAATTAAAATATATACATTTATCAACGTTACAAACGTCCCAAAAATTGTTTCTAGTACAAATGAAAAGTTCGGATCAGCAGATAACGCGTTAATATTATTTTTGCTGAATCCCTCGCTTTTACAATTTGGCACCTGACCTTTCCTGTTTCTATATACTATAAAATATATTAGTCACGACATGCGAAATTGCTTATTAGCATAGAAGACGTAAGACTCTAAAATATTGTATGTTTGTTTTGAATTTCAATAAAGGTCGCAGAGTCGAAGCGGCTGAAATCTTTGGTGAGCATGGCAGGACCGGATGTTATCTGTGTAGGGGCTGGCAAAGAATCTCAAGAAGTTTTAAAGGTAAGATATTACGAGAATAAAAGGTCAACTCATACTATGGTATTTATCATTGAGACTAAACAATCAATGGAATTAATAAGAATGAAGGACACTGTCAATTGGTAGTAACTGGGCTTTAAGTGGTAGAATTAAAACTATTAGTGAATTAGTTTAAACACTTGTAGCCTATTTCTAATTACAATAAATTTAATACAGACTAACAGTATGTTTTTATACAGCGAATAGAAAGAGAAGCAACTTACAGCTACCAAACGTTAACAGTGCCAGAAGACGAGGCAGCTAATGTCATCTATGTCAATGGTACCCTGATACATAGAGCTAAGGACGAAATACCAAATTCCAGCAAAGTCTTCGCCGAAAAAGTAGAATTCTCCACTAGATCCTTGCATATATCCGAATTAGCGAAGGTCAGTTTAGGCCTTTCTTCCTGCTGCCTCCTGGTGCGCCGACCTCGACACATCCGCAGCATTTAAGCACGTCAATTAAAACGTACGATGAATTAATTGGCAATTTCACGTTGTAGAGATATGTGATTACTAAACGACCAGCCCTTAATGGCTAAATCTTCATTGATAATATGATAATAGTTTTAAGACTATTTACCACGGAACTGAAACTTACACGCTACACATAACGTTACCAAAAAAAGTGAAAAAAGAAAGAGATTTATTGTCGTTTAAACACGAGGAATACGAGTCAAACTCAAATCTCGTACGATAATAATACTTTTCAATATGAGAATCTCAAACGAGTCCGAAGAAAGGTATCTCTTGTTTAGTCAGATAAAAGAAAATGAAAAAAAAAGTATGTATTGATCAAGTTGCAGAATCTTATACGAGATGACGCGAATGATTGAAAAGATTTGAGATAATATATTGAATAGTAATATATTGAGACAAATGAGAGTAATATATTGATTAATACGATTATATCCGTGGCTTTAATCTACAGATAGATTCAATTATATTTATTCTAGTAGCTGTCAAATTAGTGTCTGCTTTTCTTCATTTTTTATTATTCATTATACTTTGATATCAAGAACAAGCTTTCAATGCATTTATAGTGATTTAATTTTTCGTATTTTGATTTTTTTTAAACATTCCTATTCTTTTTTATTATTTATCTCGTCCCCATTGACTTACTACTATTAACATCTATTGATGCAGAGCTAAGTTTGATATTTATTTAAAATCAGACAACTTTTATGCCACGCCATTCATTGTTAAAGATACGAACATGTTCTTACAATATCTTAATCAATTCCAAGAGTATCTGATATTAAACGCAGCACAAATCGTACATGTATATGTTCATGTACAGGTATTCTAGGATCTATATAAAATATGTTCATAGATCAATAATCAATTATAAATCATTTATGCAAATATATATATAATATATACATATAGACACAAACAATATGTTGATTTATTGTCATATATCAGTATCATAAATGTCAAGCATTCGCTGAACATTATTGACACAATCCACTCACTCGGCTGCATGTACTGGTGATGGATAAAGACACTGTACCGATACTTACTTTTTATCAAAATTACTGGAACTTTGATACTAGTGAACTGATTATACTCCCTGACTATTTACTGACCCAGTTGACGATCGTTACGGGGAAGGAGCAGTCAGCTAATTAAAATTTATATAGATGAAAATAAATGGTATAGATCAAATAAATAAACTAAAAGATAACGAAAATTTAACTTAAAATAAAAAAAAATTCAAGTTCCATTAATAACAATTTCTAAACTGCGACTGTATACAGTAGCTCAATGTATAATAGTTTTTTGTATTTCAGTTTTTAAATTATCTATACATCTCACTAACTTGTCCTGAAATAGCTTCGAAATAAAGACTCCTTACAATTAAATATTGGTATTTACTGGCAGCAAACCTTACAAGATATGCAATTATATAAGCGACACATTTTTATTTACACGTATAAAGTATGTACAAAAATGCATAACATTTGATATTTAGATTTAGGACAATTTTTACTATACTACTATACAGTTGTCCCAAGCCTTGGCGTTCACCTGTTTCAAAATGGCCTTCAGGCTACCTTTGGAACCGACGTCGAATGTTCTTGGAAATGCTGTCCCTGGTGGACGTGCATAAAGGTTATGCATTATTTGTTCCCACTTGACTGGCCGTACCAGCTGCTTCAGCAAGTTTTTAGGGATTTTCCTCGCACTTGTATATGGTTTAGCAGTGACATTTGAATATACTGGAATTATAGGATCTTGATATTCAATAGTACGTATGGCTTTTTTTAAAGGTTCTTGTGCAGGTGCCATCAAGCTTGTATGAAACGCTCCAGACACTGGAAGTCTTTTCAATTTTCGTAATCCCATTTTCGATGCATTTTCTTCTACGTATAAAAGAGAATTCTGACATCCTCCAAAGATCTTGGCTTGAGTGTATAAATAGATGGCAATACTGTAACATAAAGTAATCGATCAAATTTAATATTTGGTTGCGATAGTGCATGTAAATATTTTAAATTATAACTCACCTGCATTCAGGGATTTGACTTCCTGCATTCATAGCCCATGTCTTAGCATTTTGACAGATAGAACTAACTTCAGCAGTTTGAGTACAATAGGCAAATATCATTCCTTGAGGACTTTGTGAAGCTGCTTTTTGCATCGCTGCTGCTCTGACACCAACTAATCTAATTCCATCTTCGAAGCACATAGCTCCAGAGAATATCAGAGCAGTCAGTTCACCCACACTGTATCCAGCCACACCTCTGCAAGTTTCTAAAACTTGTGGCCTTTCTTCACGAAGCTTTTCTAGTGCAGCTAAAGAAGCCACTACCGTTGCAGGTTGATTGTATTCTGTCCTGTCTAATTTCTCTTGTGGTCCACGGAGACAGATTTTTAGTAAATCATAACCCAAACACTCTTTGGCTATCTCAAAGAGTTCCTTAGCAGCTGGGAAATGCATGTATTCCTTAACATCACCTACTTTTAATATTCCCTGACCAGGAAACAGAATTAAAGAGCTGTCTCGAGGATTCAACTTTTCACGTGGTGCATCAAGATCATCCAGTTCCTTCGATGCACCCTCAGGGTAGGGTGTAGTAGCCCACTGTGTGTCATTAGCTTCATTGAAATTAGCAGCATCGTCCAAGAGTTTGGAAATCTCGGGCTCATTATCTTGTGGTCCATCCTTTTTTCCATCTTCAGAAAACGATCGAATCAACCGGCATCGCGATATTTTACAGAGGTTAGAAAGCACAGTGTGTTGTAGTCTTCGTGCAAGCATAATGTTCTCCACGTGGTAGTATCAGTAATGAAAAATTTGTTTGACTACTTTCAATACTGTAGTGTCTTTATTGATGGCATTATACATTCAATTGTGAATTGGTCAAATACAAAACCGGCACACTTTGTTTATTAAACTGTACCTCGTGTGTTAGGCTAGCCTATGTTTAAACTGCACATGCGCCGAACTACGTACAGACGAATATTGTCTTCAAAAGTGCATACATTATCATGTATGAGGATTCATTAAACGTTAAGGTATTTGAGGTATTCCTTGAAATATATTTCTTACGCTTAGCGATTTCTAGAAATAGCCACTTCTGGGAACTGGTGCATCATCTTTGTTATTGGAGGTATTTGCATTTCTCAGCCACTGTGAACTATTGTTAGAAAATCTGGCAACGTTACTGAAGTTCCCAGGCGCAGTTTAATTAAGCCAGAAAACCTAGGACAAACGACTTTTGTAATAGACATGTTTATTGTCCGTCCCGTAACGACCCAGTAACGATACCGTGTAATTTCTAAACTAGGCTGAGCTAGAATAATATACTGTATTGCATGTGCATTGTAAGTTTTATTCTCAAACGTTAGAAGATGATATAAAATATTAACCCTTTGCACTCCAACAATTAGTTTATACGAGCAATTTATCGCCAGTGGCGAGTAAAGGGTTAAATTGGCCAGAAGAAGCTTTACCGATGATACTGAAAATAATACGGGGTTCCAAAGTAGATTTTCTTTGCGATTTCAATTATAATTCATGAAAGAAATTAAATGTATAATCAATGCGAACTCAACATCAAATAAGAGAGCCATCCTGTAATATACATATTCTATCTATATACGAAGAATTTTAATTTACGCGAACAACCCTTTCTTAACTGATATTCAGGTAGTAACAGTATATTTGAAAAAATATTTAAAGCTGCTTTAAATAATCTCCGAAAAGTTGGTAAGTCGTGGTGGTTTTTTTTTAATAATACTGTGCAGAATTGTTCCAAGTCCATGGATAGAAATAATATTTGACTAAACCCTCGTATTAGGGACAGAATTTAAAATCTTTTCATATATTATAGTAGGATCTCATTAGGCTGCACCTGACAGCTACTAGTCATAGCGAGCACTGGCGGTATACTTGTCCTATAGAAGGTCGTGTGTCATATAATATACGGGAAATAACCATTTTTACCTATTCCTCCTTGGTAGTAAGGAAGTCGTACGTATCCTTCTTGTGGACAAAGTCGAGGAAATGTAACAAGATTCTTAAGCAGTAATGGGCCTTGCACATCAAAAGCAGCGGGAAGCGAGCGTGCAGCAGGCAACAACCAATGGGCAAGATGCTTCGGGTCTGAGTTCTGACGTTATAGCTGTATACGTTTTGCCCATTGGCCGCTGATTTGCTGCTCGCTACCTGCTGCCTTTGATGTGCAAGGCGCATAAATATCGCTATATAATTCCAAGGAAGAGAAGAACACATCGCTATGTTTAGAATTATATCAGATAATTAAAGCGCATGTAGCGAATGGGTATTTCTTTAGCTTTATCATGGACTCTACATAGAATTGACTTGTGAAACGAGTAATGAATAGAAAAGTATATACGTCAGAGTTCTGTTAAATTAGTTTTTTATTTCTAATATCATACAAACAATTGTAAAGCATATCAAATAGTAATAAGTAATTAGTACATCGTTATTATTGTTACCGAATTAAATTGCCAGCCATATTTCGGTTGTTCTCAGGAGAATTATAGTGACGGCGCTGCTCTTGAACGGGAAATATTTGAACTACGTTTAAATGTATAAGCAACTGTGCAGTTTTTAAAGATAAAATATCGATTACCAGTTTAGGAAAGGTTTAAGGGACATCAAAAGGATTGCGTTTAATGTATTCCCGAGGAAGAGTCGTTTCGCAGAAGAGCGACGCAGCAGCTGAAACTTTACACAGGCAGTAATCAGTATCTGCAATTGCACAGCAGGTTGCCTAACGATAGGCGCTCCTCTTCTCTACTATATGTAAACAATATCTTATATTTCAACAAACACAATATTACATGTAACATGCATATTACTTGTAATATTTCCTTCATTTTCATAACGTTAATATAACAGCGCTGTTACATTTACGTAATGTATTTGAGTATAAAATTATGACTAACATACACGTTACAAATAATATTGCGTTTATTGGAATTATTACAGAAGAATAATTACAGCAACGAGCAATAAGTTATAACTACTAGAAAGGGTCGTAATGCAGTTCTTGAATGAACGAAATAGATGATTCGCTTTGTTTTATAAATATTAGTGGTACGATTTATTCTAGCAAACACATTTGCCAGGAAATTGACGTAGCAATTTATAAAAAGCAATGGAGCAATTTAAGAAAAACATCCTTCTACAAGATACGAGGGTCCAAAAATATAATAATAATTAATTATCAGTGTCAGCGTTCCATGGAAATGTAAAACAAGATTAAGGTGTGTACCATTTTAAGTGGATTATATATATATATATATAAAAAGGTAAGACGAAAGAACTAAAGAGTAAGAGTAATAAATGATGACGAGTTATGATAATATGCAAATAAGAAAGTAAAAATTTAATAAGTGAAAAGTATTTTGCTAATGAAGAGAGCGTCTAAATATTGTTAACAAATGTCTATTTTTCATTATAGAATCGAATAGATGAATCTACAAACTAACCGCATGAGGAAACCATTAACTTAGAATTGCGTTGACGCGAATCTTCACCCTCTTCTTCTGCTTCCTCCTCCATCTCTTCGCGGAGAAGGGATAGTCTGTGAATTTCGGTAGTACCAGAGAGCGAGCAAGAAAGAGAGAGAGAGAGAGAGAAAGAGTGAGTGAGAGTGGAGCTCGACGAGAAAAGCCAGTTCTCCTCTTTGGAGTCGCGCCGTCACCTTCGAAGACATCGCACATCTTCAGGAAATAATCCCCAAGAGAGTAACTTAGGTACGAAGGACGCTGATAATACGAAAAAAAAAGTCACTCAGAGTACTTGACAAGTGCGAATAAAGAAAAAGAAAAAAAAAAAGAATACAAAAATCTCTATGGACGAGACATCCGGGATCAGCGTGACTATAACATCATATACAAGTCAAATTAAATATTTCTTTTTGCGAGAGATCGATCTCCTTTATCATAATACACATCAGCCTTCTATCACAGCATGCTGACCCTTGACGCCCTATACGTAACTACCTGTTTTCACTGAATGACCCATTTCTACAACGCTTCTCGTAGACGGACAAGCCTAAGATTTTGATACATTGACAGACTGGATAGCAGTTACGTATAATTGTCTGCAGTTTAACTGTGAACTAACATAATTGGGATTTTTGTCGGATTAATTGAATGAAAAGAAGATTGTGACTAATCGCGTATAACGATAAGAAATTACACCATGTGACTCTGACGGTTTTTGATCATCGTTATCATCGTGTTGAAAAAGCTTTGACTCTCTCTTTCTCTGTATGAGGTCCTCAGGTACAGTGAAGTGTGGACGAAATGCGTGGAGTGTTTTATAAAGGATATAGCGGCGGGCAGTGGGACGCGATAAATAAATGAAATAATCTGGATGACGTCCAAAGGGATCGAGAAACAATCGGGTCATTAGATAAAGAAATTTTGTAATCGATATCGACCATTCGCAAGTGACGATGGGTAGTAGGGCTAAATTTGGCGATCAAGAGTAGCTTGCTCGACGCGCGGCTGCTTCTTGCTGTTGCGTTGCGTACGTTAACGCGTTGCGTAACATCGAAGCAAAGCAGGGCTGTGTTGCGTTTCGAGCTGAGAACGTTGCTAAAATAACATTTAATGAATCGGACAGTAATCCGTTGAGTTATGCACAATAAATAATGTCCTAGTTAGTACCAGTGATTAGGTTAAGGAGTAAGAGTTTATACGAACAGAGTATATCTAACGTTTTAAACTGGGATTGAATATCATTCTTGGCAATAATACAGACAATGGAAATACTAAAAGAGAGAGAAAGAGAGACAGAGAGGGATAGAGGGAGAGAGAGCGATAGAAGGCTTGATAGAATGACGACTGTAACCCTCTTGAGAAATTCCTTCTTGCATGTTCATGAACATGGGAGAGATGAGTCAGAATTGCAAAAGTGCTAATATTGCTCAAGTGACCAGCAAGTAATGCGCGCTTTACTCGCTCTGGTTTGACACTGAAACCTCCGTCCACACCGGACTTCTTACACCCTCGCAGTACTTGGTCTATTTAAAGAATCTGGCGTTATCGAGATTCAAGCGCAGTTAATTAACCCCAGACTTTGTAAGCTATGCGATTGCATTTGCTAAATTAATTGCTAATATCAGTTGCCAAAAACGTTTTGTATGTCACGTGCAATACCTGATACTCGTGGTACAAGTAAATTAGATTGAACCACCTGAGATAATATTTCTTCACTAAATTTCATGCAGGTACCAAAGCTATATTTCTTTCGCTCGTAATTTCAAAGAAAAACAGAGACGATCTCTGAGTACAATTTTTAAACCGGGCTAATATTGAACTGTGCTAATTTTTGGAGGTTAGATAATTTCACGCTTTTACTACTAGCTGCTCGTGTTGTGCTCCATTAAAAAATAGGACTGGATAAATAAACTTGTTTTCCCATAATAAGATGTTGTACGTTGACAAGGAATCCAGCATCCTGGTGAAAAGAACGATAGATTCCGAAACGGATACGTGATGGGTCGTTGCCAAGTCTTACGGGTATACCGGAGAGTCCATTTCATTGTGCTGAATGGGTAGAAACTTTTGTAGAAGCTTAGAACTATCTTCCTGGCTACTTGTACTCCCAGTAGAAATCTCTATTGTTTGTCCAAGACGATCCACGAAGAGTCATTGTAAGGAGCTGTAGATTAGAAGCTTGCGATTCTTCTCCAGGACGATGACTTTTTAAATACCACTGGGATAATCGATAATGCATCGGTCGAAAGTAGGATGGTGTTTCTTGGCGGCGAAAAGAAGGTGGGCGTCCGGGGCTCCTTCGAGGTCCGAGCCAGTTCGGTTCACGGGCACCAAATTAGATGCGGTCTATTTTTATCGGACACATAGCGGTCCCCGTTCCATTTTACCAGCAGCGAACAGGGCTCCCAACTTAACTCTGAGCTTTTCGAAATGCTGACTTGCGAGCTTTTCCATGTATTTGCCCAAAAAATTGGCACGGACGGTTATCTGCGCTTGATGTTTTCATCCTGGTCGTCAATGGGCAGATTGAATGAATGATACTTAACGTAAAGCGAATAATAAGGGACTAAGGTACTGAAATGGAGAATGATAGAATTTTGGAAAAAAAAAATTTTTTAAGAATTTTGAACTTGAATATTACTTACAGATCATACGAGGATTTCTCCTTTGGAAGATGTCCAGGCCGATACTGAGCAGGCCGCGCACCCGGGTCTATGGCTGCAATTATGACAAGGGCGAGTCGTACTACAAGCCCATGGTGGATCATCTAGACCGGAAGTACAGTGGAAGGCCTCTGTTTCCGGAGCCACGTAACAGCTTCGCCGATGAGATAGCTGCCCGCCGTAGCGACATCGGTAACCTCTTCAGTCGTTTTCCAAAATGGTTTTGAGGAATGGCAGTGATCGTTATCAGTACCACCCATACTCCTTTTCCTGTTTGACCAATGAGAATTCACAGAGGGAATGCCCTCGACTGTTTTCAGAACAATTGATCATACTTCCTGTTAGTCAAAGTGTTTCCTGAGCACACTTAGTTTACAGTTTACAATTTACAAGTGACAATTTTACAATGAACAACAGAGAATGCAAAATACCCATACCCTATTTATCTGTGCTTCATGGTTGGCCGTTGAATCACTGGGAATGAAATGTCTTTTGAAAAACTTTGAACTTGGTGCAATCTATGATTATGCATACGCGTACATATATTCTCAATGCTCCTGAGGCTTCACCAGAATCACATATATGTAAATTAGCACGTGTCCAGAAACTTATTAGTGTCTATACTTTTAAACGTTATCCATAATCATTGTATATCCATATCAGACTGTTGAATAAATACCATGGATTCCCATTGTTCTACGATCTCGAACCTCTGACTTTATGCCGACTAAAGTACAGAAAAGAAAAAGAAAAAGAAACATGGTGGATCCCTTTGTGTGCTAAGAAGATTTGTCGTGGATCCGCATGTCCCTACCTCTGTCACTACCATCCAGTGGAAATGACCTGCCTGAGATTGTAAGACTGTCTCCTGAGAGGACGAGTGAAACGTTCTTATATAGTCAGCAAGGTGTAAATGTCTGACTCCAGTTTTTTCGTGAACAAGAGAAAAAGTCATAAAGTCAATCAGTATACGACCTTGACCCACTTCGACGTGGAGGAAGTCTAGAAAATTGAGACACTCCCCCAGGAATTACCAGGGAGACTGTTTAAGCGATGCTGCTGAGCTCAATATAGATTCTTAAGTATTCCTCGGTTACAGGAAGCCGTGACCTGGCCGGTACGCGCACCAGCTCCTTCGGCCGTGACCTAGACTTCGACCTCGACCCTCGACCCCGACCCCAAACCTCCACGGACTCCCTTGACGACGAGGAGACCGTCTTCGACATCCGCGGGCAGCGCACCAGGCGCAAGTTCGCCGACGACTTTGCGTCCGAGGTCGCGGCCACGACTAGACGTTTCAAGGCTCGAGTAGCCGCCATAGGATTCGACGAGGATTTGGAGAATAATCGCAAACCACGCTTCGAGCCTGATGACAAGTTCCCGGACAGCTATTCCACTCGGGCACGGACCGCTCTCGAGGAGGCCGACGCAGCCTTCAAAAGGAGATCAAAGTTCTTATCCGAGGAAGACAAGGCTGAGGAAAAGAGTGGCATAACCAAATGGTCGAAACTGGCTGGTCTGGAAGAGGACGTTCCCAGCGGTGCTGCTGTCAGGGCTAAGCAGACGAAGGCGAGGTTGAACGACCTGGAATCTGAAATGGAAGAGCTAGCTGAAAGGCAGGCTAAGAGAGAACAGAGGGTCGCTGCCCTTAGGGGATTGGTGAATGAGACAGCCCAAGCCAACGAGGAACAATCCTTTAGCAGCAGCAGCAGCAGCAAGAAGTCAGCAGTTCGTTCGGAACGATCCGAGAAACATGTCAGCTTCTAGGGCCACGATCTCCACGATTACATTAATTCTACTTCGAATTACCATCTTCGATTGTTTATCTTCCGTCTGCCACTATCTACGGTCCTGGTGTGATTTTACAGGTCGTTTCATGAAGTATCGGAACGACCCAACCGGCCATTCTGAACTCTCCTAGGCAATTGAATTCTCTTGGAGACATCGTTTATTGTTCTCTTCTTTTTTTAAATTCCCCTATGTACACCTCGCTGTGTGTTTTAAGAGATAAATAAATATTGCTCTCTACGTGTTACACTTGCATAGTAGTATTTCCCAGTAGCCCTGTCGTTATGCTTTTCATCCTATCCTGGCATGCCGTACCCTGGACTGCAAAAAGGTGAGCATTCTATTGAGCTATGCTTCAGGGACAGACTAGAAGCTCTGAAGCTGGATGAACACTTACTGATCAGTTCTTCAATTTTAGGATCTCGTAACCTGGCAGGAACCAGGAACGATTCAATGGAGGATATAGATCTTCTTCACGATGCGCGTGGCCGTCCAGTTCCTGAGGACACTTTCGAAGACGATTTCGTATCCACTCATCGTCGTTTCAAGGAACGTGCCGCAGCAGCCTTCGAGGACGATCTGGCTGAGCTACGCCGCAAACGGAGAGATATGCAGGTTAAAAAAGCATCCCAGATGGAATCCTAATAACAGAAAGAGATATATAGATCATTGCTAACAAATTGTATATTTATTCATGTGATGAAATAACCTGTCGTTCGAGTGTTTCCAAAACCTTGTCAGTCCGCCAAGATTAAACCAGTGGCGTTTCCATGACTTTCAGGACAGGATGTTCGACATGATAGACATAAACGCTGAGATAGAAAGGGCCAAGAATACCTTGGAGGCAGCCGGCACTGCCTTCCAGAGACACGCGACGAAATTCGACAACGATGAAGACCTGAACGACCTCCCATTGTCGCAAAAAATAGAAAGGAGCCGAAAGCTCGCCGTCCTGGATCCAATAGAGAAGCCCAAGCCTAAGATGCCTTCGATTAAATGGACCAAAATGCAAGAACAGGACGAGGGTGATTCTGAAAAGTTTATGAGGGCTCGACAGGCCAGGATCAATTCCCTGATAGCTGACAATGTCCTTACCGAAACTCCAGGAGAGAATCAGCCAAAGAGAAGGTCTTCCTTCCTTAAGAGAAAGAAGAGCGTGTCCTTCTAAAGGATCACGAGCTCTTCCAGGATAAAGAATATCACCCTACTGTATGAAAAATCTAAAGGATATTCCACGGCTTTGCGCTCCTGTCAAAAAACGTTGCTCTCTCTCTGCCGCGCGATGTCAGTCTGTAAATGTAAATATTATCAGCAGGCCGAATAAAGAATCAGAGTAGTAAGGCAAGGCAAAGTTCGCAATCATCGTGTGGTTAATTATTGGGCACCTAATTAGCGTATAAGTAAACCAGAATAGCGTGTCAAAAGGAGATTTCGCCACGTCCCCATCTGCCTAAGCTGTCAATGGCAATAACTATTAATAGCGAGTACCAGACACCAATCAAATGCTTTGGTACAGGACCAACCAACTAACAAGCTTATTATATTAAACAATTATCTTGACGTATTAATCAGCCGTTGATTGATATTTTCATAAATCTGCACAAGTCCAACGTTTGGTATGAGGCCAAGAGGAATGATTTATTCTTGAAAGTTGAGAGAACAGTCCCAACTAAGAAGCGTCTAATGTCACACAGCGTGTGGCACGCCAAGACAATGGCTGCTCATTTTACTTAATTTCTTCTAAAAACGCATGCCAACTGGACGGCTCCATTTCTTTGAGCTTGCTGACTAATCACTCAGGATTTCCCACCGCGAGAACAACTAAGAGCCCACTAATATTCCTACGGCTATTAAAAGAGTGCTACAGAGCTATCCATATTAAGTATTTATATTTTCTTCACGGTCCAGGGTCTAAACGCACCCTTTCTGCAAGCACAGTACAAGAAGAAGACAAGCAGTATCGATATTCCACTGAAAGTATCGATACCCAGTGAAATCACTTTTATGATTTTAGGGATGAATCCAGATGCACTATGTGGAATTGTCAGGTGTTTTGGTACAGACCCAGTGTGGCAAGAATTATTATAGCAAGTTGTGTGCCAGATCCCCACTTCGTGTATCTAGCGATGCTTAGGACAGTTGGTTTTGAAGGGAGGGCGAGTCTTATAAGCTAAAATAAAAGCGAAACAAGGCAAGGAACCGGGAGTGGTGAGGCGAGTGGCACTCGTTGCCAGAGGGTGTTTTTCGACAGTCAGTCATTCAGTTGGATACACAGTCAGTCGGTTAGTCAGCCCGTCAGTCAGTAAGTCTGTGAAGGTGCTTCGTACTTCAAAGAGCGGCTAACTTTTCCAAAAGGTAGACAGAGTGTGTAATTACAAATGGAAAGCCTATATGTTAAAGAAAAATTCGTCCTCCTGTTCTTATCATTAAAGTGTATTTAACTACCGAGTGATATCCATCCATTAAGTCACGCTGATGCGATTCTTCAGGGGATTCAGTGCTATTTCTATCTGAGGGTCAAAGCCTGTCAGTCAACAGTCTCGAAATTAGCGGCGGTTTTGAAAAAAACAATCTTAGATTTACACATAGTCGTGTCATACGTTACATTTCCTGGTCTTCTTCTACAGTGGCATTTATTTCACTTCATTTCCTTCCCTCAATTTACTAACCAGAGTAGGTCGACGAATCTTGCAGCATGGCCGAAGCGGATTCGCAGTACATTTACAGCTGTGCAGTTAGAACATCGTCAATTACTTATCCTAACGAGGATAAAGGTTTGTTCAAAAATAGAAAACTTACCAAAGATTCAGTACAATAATCAAGCTCAGGTGTCTTTTCATTAAGCTTTCAGTAATATGCTTATTATCTTATCAAGCTTTAACCACAGCTTTACTTTCACTCACTCGCAGTGGAAATGTCCTAAGGATATTCCTTGATAACTGCCAGCTGCATAATGTGTAGTTACTGCATTCCTTATCCTGCGAGTCCGCGCACCAAACTAAATAACCAAAATCATTGTGCTGTTTAAGCAACTTAAACGTGGCGTATACAGGTACCAATGATAAGTACATTGCTTTCCTTATTGCTCGGCACTGCGTAAATATCATTAACCTTCTTGTAAAGTTTTCCCAACATTCTAGAAGTCAAAATGTTCGATGACGAGCCACCATCATGGGATATCGAGGAACCAACTCCGGAGGAAGGAGTAAAGCCAGCAGAAGGTACAGGGGAGGAAGGGGCACCTGGGGAAGAAGGCGCAACAGGGGAAGTGCCACCGGAAGAGGAAGGTCTTAAAAAGCCCAAGTACAATCACCATTGGGTCCGACCATTGTTCCTTAACTATGGATATCTCTACGACTACAGGTAATTCTAAACTGTCAATAATATTACTTCTACAGTAGAGAAATTAGAACACTATCTAACCTTTTACAGTACGTTTGAAGTAAGTTAGTCTGGTTGTTTATGTTTTATAATATTACAGAGTATTATTTATTTTTAGGAAAAATTATTACGATGACGTAATCGACTACATGGACAGGAGACAGAAGGGCTTGTTCCGTGACCCACCTAGGGCCCAAGAATGGGCCGAGAGGGCCATGAGGACTTACGACGCCAAGAACACTAACAAGAGTGGAAAGAGATCGGCTGACATGCGACTGATATCACAACTGAGAACTACCTCGAGATACTACAGCTATCATACTCGAGCTTACTACAGTCTGAAGTATCAGAAGATACTTTGAAGAAGAAAACACCAAAGAGGCAATATCAAGCATAGATTAGTAACGAGAAACGGTGAGACCATGAACTTGGTAAAGAGTAGTAACTTTAACCGCAGTGAGAAAGAAAGATTGAATGAAAATAAGTGTTAACAGCATTTTGTATGGTCTCACGGTTGTCTCAGCCACTCCTCGACCTACCGGAGAAATAATCTCTCAAAATTTTGAGAGACTGTTTTTTTCTCAGGAAACAATAAAAGCGAAAAACATAAAAAGGCAAACGAACTCTGTGTGTACATATATGTATAAATATATATACACAAACAATTATTAACTTGACTGCTAAAGAATTTTCTGTAGGTTAAATGTCCGTGTCTCTAGACGATACGCTGCATTGACGTGAGAATATCAATAAAGACTTCTTCTTCTAAGGATAATACATGCGCTTTTTTAATGCGTTGACTATACGCATACCAAATTATCCTTTAGTGTCCTAAAAAGAATCCTTATTATGATACGATAAAAAGGAATACCGCATTAGTTTTGATATGTTATTATGATATAATAACGAGGAATACCATTAGAACTCCTTAAGGGTTTATTTTATCTTAGACTGGGACAACACGTTGAACGGGTATAATGTCAACACTTTAATGTAGTCATGATTCTGATACACAAACGGTTTTTCTCCTTTTTTGTTTATAATAAACAATTATTATTAATAACTATTGTTTATCGTAAATATATTTATGTACGTTGTGTGTTTGTGTCTGTTACTTTTTATGTATGTATATATATAGATTTTATTTTTCATTTTTTAATGTAAGACGCAAAGCAAAACCAAACTTTTAACATCTCGGTATCATCATATACATAAATATATCTTGCCGGTGCTCAACTCTCGACATACGACACGAGAGAACCCTTTAGTCACGACCGCAACAATAATAATAATATACGAAAGTAAAGAAGACACAAAAATAGGCAAAACGGCAATTCATAAAAAGAAATAAAAGGAAATGGAGCACGATGCAACTGAAATAAGGACCAGACTATGAAAAATACCTAAGGAGCTACAGGATTGATAATTAAGTGAAAAAAAGAAAATTATTCTGCTTAACCACTCACTTATTGCTAGCACCATGGCATACTTGTTTTCATAATAGCATTTAATAATAGTAATAATTATAGCAGTACTATAAGATATCACGGTTCTCCATTGGCCACATGTGTGTACATACAAGTGGAAAATGATGTACACGTAATGAGAAATAACAAAAATGATATAACTAATACTAATAAAACATCAAGAAAGAATGAAATTATCAAAGGAGAGAGGTAGAGAGAGAAAAAATTCTGTCGACAAGATAGACACTATGCCAAAGAGAGGATGGATGCTGAATATTTATCAGTAACGAGGAAGATTTGCCTTTGAAAGTAAAAAAGGGAATAAAACTCCAAATTAAAGAGATTTCTGATTGCATAGAGTTACACTAGATAATATCAGGGTGACAGCGAAAGGTGCTCCAAGGCATCGGTCAAGACATTGATTCATTGATACTCAATTCGAAGACTTTTTTGAATTCTATTCGTACCACAGCGATGACAATTAATCCTACTGGTATCAATGGACCAAATGCAATCTTTGAGAGAGACAAACATACAGATAGACAGACAAACAGACAGATACTCGAGACGATGCAGAAAAATTGTAAATAGTTAAAAGGAGAGTATTCTTTAGAACCATATTTCATGGGTAAGACCCAGTTATAAGATAATGGGAAAGTTTAATCTGCGTAATTGGCTCGTGAGAATATCTCACAGCGTTAATTATTATTTATTATTATTTATCACCTCGCAGTGCTATAGATTTTCGTACACTCAATCGTCTTCGCTACTCTTTAGTCTCTCAAATCTCATAACACAAATTCGCACTCGCTTCACGCTACCATACATTACACTGTCGTCTCCCCTGTTCAATTAAGTCACAGTAACATACTCATCGGGTCATATCGATTCACGCGAAATCGAGTAGAATTACCGACATAACTTTGATAACATGTATTTATAATTGTTAACGCATGCATTTATTTATAATCGAAAGAAAGTCGGCACGATTATACGTAAACTGAACGATATCTGGAAAAAAGCAAAGGCTCGCTGAAACTTTCAAAAGTCCCCCTTATTTGTGTCTCCTGGCGTTCATGTTTATCTTCTCTTTTCTCAATCTCTCTAATCATCTACTTAATTAACGCATATACAATTTTGATCTTATCACGTATCTCGTCCTCCTTCCGACATAAACATCCTTTGAGTCTCGTTGAAAGTTTTTTTTATGTAAGAAACAGCACGATAATGCAAAGCATGAAGAATTGAATATAAGTTGTCTTTAATTTCTACCTGAGAAGATAAAGAACACTAACAAGATAAAGAGTATCGTCTCTAGATCATACCTTGAAACATGCACGCAAATAATACTCATTTAACTATCACTCCCCTTTCAAGTCCCATCAGATAGTTTGATTAGATATTTTATATAAAAAGGCCAGAACGTGTAGTGTATCGTATGTATATCTAAGTATATCTGTATCTTGTATCAGTGTATGAATATTGCGCATTTATTTTGTAAATTCTCTGCCACTATTGTTTTATCTGTATACCATGTGTACTTTGTGTCATTCCCTGTCTCTCTGATAAATTCTGCCCTCCATCGCTTCTCAACCCTTATACTTTATCATTTCATTAACTTGCTTCTTAATTCGTTCTTTCTTTTATTTACTTTCTTCAATCATCTCCCAAGTAAGTCACACGTTATCGCAAGGTAATTGAATTCGTCATTCCTTCCATACTTTCGGTAAACACTGCTGATATTTTTTACTTATTGCTTTCGGATTAAAGGTATTACAAAGGTATTATACGTGACGCCTAAGACTCTTGCCGCTAACTCTGCTTTCTGTTTTATTTTATTTTGTATTCCTTGGGAAACTGATCACGTGCAGTACCTTCAACATTTTTCAAGGTACAAGAAAACTATCCGTAAATATTCAAATTTCCTCTTATCACTGTCTGTCGTCAGTATAACAATGGAAGACACAGCCCAAACATAATGGTAAAGGTGGGAGGTCCCAGTAGTAACTGACAAAAGTTTCAGAAAAGCCGCGAGACGTCACATTATTTTTGGTTTAACATTTAATTCCTTTTGTTTTTCCTTTTCAAACTCACCCAGCCCCTCTCAAACCTCATTCGATTGCGTCACGTGACATTCGAATATAGGAGAAAGCACTTTGTCGCGAATATCAGAAATTTCATTTATACAATATATCATTAATTTTTAGCCGTTACTTCAAAACCTTTTTTTTTAAATTTTTTGTTTCACCATTTTTAACGATATATCATCAGACTCATGCACACGCATTCTTCTATCTCTCGCACACATGTATTCACTCAACTTTCTCTCAATTCGTCGTAATGTTTCGTCATATTTTTCTCATTTATTTTTTCCTCCACTTCTTCCTTCTCGACTTCATCTTACTCATACTTTCTCCTCCCTTCGTCGTTTAATAACGTTAACTTTAGTGAGGTTATTCATTGTATCTCGTTAATACATTTCGACGTTATAGATTAGAGTAAGACGTTATACGTAATTAAATTCATTATGAATTAATCGTTAATGAGCAATAGACAAATAGATGTACAGCATTTTCTTTTTTCTTCTTTCTTTTCTTTCCTTTTCCTTTTTGCTCGCATTTATAATAATAGTTAAAGAGAAAGACGGTATACGATAATACTAATAAAACGCAAGTGAAAGAGAAGAGCAGAAGTTTGCGATTCTCTCCCCCTCGGAGTGGCGCAAGCATTTTGCGAGCATATACGAGCGAAAACGAGAGAAAGAGAGAAAGATAAGATAGGATATTATAGATATAAGGAGCTTAGAGAGGATCGCACTCCAAAGAATAATCGTACGCCTATTTCGTAGTCTAAAGGATTTCTGGTGAAGGGATCCGCCCGTTGAGAAGTTTCACGTGGCGCCACGAGCGGAGGACTCTGTAGGCTCAAGATCAAGAGTCCGACATAAGAGCAAAGTCGCTCCGTCCACGTTGCCAATGATTTGATGAATTTTAAAAGAATGCAGTTGAAAGTAAGGCAATAGAGATTGTCCATTTCCCACGTGTCCGCATTTAAATGGTGCTTTACCGAAAACCACCGAGGAGCAATTAATTCAGTACAGTGCATAGCACCACCCCACCATCCGCTTGCCTGTGTTTACCACTCACTAGCCACGTTCCAAACTTTGATACTGAGGAAAATTACGTGGTTGGACAAACTCTATAGAGTAAAGTACCTCTGGGATTAATATAACGGAGCAATAATGATTTAGGAAAGAAAAATCAAGAAAATAGTTCAAGGAACATAAGTGGGAATAGAAAGATATATATATAAAATTCAAGGTATCAAATAGTAAACCATTTTTCAGAAAATAAAAATCAAGAAATTATGTAAATCACAATATTATGTTACAGATGAGGTTCTCAAGACCCTTGTGAGGCAACAGGTTCTAGAATATTATTTTTGAAAATATCGCGAGAGCTCCAATCTCGAAGGGTCACCTAGGGACGCGAGCATGGCACCAGGCACTCGTACTCTCTTGTGCAGCGAGGCACATGTATGTATGTACACGTTTTCACGTAACACGCAGCGATACAAGCCGTCAGTGACAAATGTATACACAGGCGGCCCCTTGAAACTCTCGAGAAAGATAAATCTCTTGAATAAGGAAAATAAAAACCACATGGTTTGAGGCGAGGATGGGCTGTGGCGGGATCGCTCGTATTTTTTGTATTCTTCTTTTATCCTCATTAAATTACTCTTTTTTTTTTGTTTTAAATAATAATAACGCTCATAATTAAGGGAAACGATACTATCGCGTTATATCCAGCGACGAAAAATCATCCTCAGATGTAGGAAATAATTCCACATTAGATCTAGAAGCTTTTCAGTTACGAAGAACTGGGATCATTCTTCGTCGCACTGAGTTACAAGGTTGATTTTCTTGCTACTTAAAGTTTTCGGCCGGGATGCCGATTATTTTTATTATTATTATTAATATTATTATTAACTGTATAAGTCCGGTGCCGAGGATAACGAGAATAGACGGAGCGACCGGGACTAGTCGTGTCGACTAGCTTGCGGTGTGCGCAAGCGCCGTGGGCCCAGCGGCCTCGGACGGTTCGGGCCCCGATCCAACCGTCGGAACCAATCTGATACGCACGATTCCGTTGGCTCCATCGGTTGGCTCGGTCATTCGACACGATCCACACAAGAATCCAGATACATAATAAAGGACTCACAGAGGAGCCACGTCCAATTTTGTAAACGAAAAGATAAACTGGGATCTTACCGGATTTGCATATTGGGAAACGTTCTTCATTGAGGAGGGGGGGGGGGGGGCTTAAATAATGGGAATCGTAGTGGACGTGAACCCTCTACGAGGAGTATGACGTTGACGAGAGTTCTCTGGCTCAGGTGGGACTTGCATCTTATCTAGCCGGGGCCCGATTCGGGGTCGCGACCATCCTCAGAGACATCCTGCGTCCGGGGCCTCACTGGGCCTGTGCACTAGGATCGCACTGCAACAGTCGCACTATGGACGGGTCGCTCTTCGCTCCCTCTATGAACTCGTCCAGTGAGAGCTTCCCGTCCTTATTCTTGTCCATCTGACGGAATATCTTGTCTGTCCTCTTTTCCGGCGTCGACTCGTCCTCTGGCATCTTCATCACCGTACCCACCATTTTGTATATCGCCTACAATATGAAAATAGGCACTACAGTTTCGCACAGGATCATCCCCCTTAGTAAGGTACAATTAATTCAATAATCGAATCTTCGTCAGAATCCTAAACGTCGCTTTTCCCTCGACACAATATCTTTCATTGAGAAGAACAATAATTATGTCAGAAGTTCAGGAGCGTCGTTGAAGGTCCAAAACATGATCCACGATGACATCAAAGACTCACTGTGACAATTTCCAGCATTTCCTGTCTGGATATATAGCCGTTGCCATCCAGGTCGTACATACTGAATGCCCATTTGAGCTTCTGCTCCAGCTTTCCACGCGAAGTGACGCTCAGGGCGCATAGAAACTCCCGGAAGTCAATGGTACCGTCTCCATTGGCATCGAATGTCCTGAAGACGTGCTCTGCAAACTGATCCACAAGCAATCTCAGACTTATTATCAGGCATTTTATTATCATGGCAGTGAGAAATATCAGATATATATGCAAATAGATAGATTAAAGACAGAGCGCACGCGCGCGCACATCAAGAAAGCAAGATATGGTGTGAGAATTTCTATAGGGAACAAGTAATTCGCTGTACGCGTACCAGAGTAATTAATTTTACTTAATTGCGACAATATGACAAGTGCACAATATGATAAGTGTGACAATATATAATTATTATATGCTGTAAAATATCTTCAATAATTATAGGCATCATGCATATCGCAGTTACGCATCGGCTTGCGTGCTTCTTCATCATATGTTAAGTACTTTGGGATCAATACTCCTTGAGCCAGTGGTTCTCCAGGCGTTATTAACCATAAAGCGTGACGGGGGTGTGTTAGCTGACAGTGAAAAATGTAAGGGCGAAGGAAAATAATACGTGAGAGAAGAAAAATAATACAATGAACAAAATGGATATGGAGGCAGATTGATAGATAGAAGTAGAGATTCTTTCTTGTGTAGAAACACTGATAAATAATATAATTCAAAAAGAGAGCAACGTATAGGCATATAATGATCATCAGTAAAGATTATTTAGTGATAATTATTCGCGGCATGCCTTGTGATTAAGAATCCTTTACCTTCGTCCACGGTGTGTACAATTGACAAGTAGAAACAAGAGAAATACATATATGAAGAGAAGGAGAACATCTTTTTATTTGCTGGCTATGTATAATCAAATCACGAGGTACCCTTGTCCCTATGTCCACACCATTAAATTATTAAAAGTAATCGATATGAAAAGTTCCATTGAAAAATTCCATACTCCACAGTATGAATATGCTAGAACAGTCGGGGACGCTTGTAGAAAAGCTCACCTTAGAAGCGTCTCCGTAGGGGAAGAAGTTTCCATAAATCTTTTTGAATTCCTCGACGCTCAGATGTCCGCTTGGACAATCCTTAAGGAATCCTTTGTACCACTCTTGAATCTCTGCATCTGTAATAAAAGGAAATCAGGTTATTCATGGTTTGTATTCATTGAAAAACACACTTAACGACGCAGGAGGTAAATTATACTAGTGTCTATGAAATTAATTGAATGACAAAATATTAAAAATCTTTATTTAATTATTACCTGAGAACTCGGTGTTCTGTTTGAGGTCTTCCAGGACTTCAGGCTTGAGTTTACTATTCTGTTTACCCATCGCTGCTGTTTCGGATCCCCCAAAGCCCGCCTTGGTGGGTCCTCGGCTACCTTTAAATATTTAACTGCTACCTAGCCTACTAGCCTACGTTCGCTTAGACGAGTAACCCTGAATCCTCTCGTATAGGGGCAGCCAGGTGGCCCTGAAAAAAAAGAAAAATCATCACCACCTATTATAGAGCTCTCTTGGGATTTTATTGTGGCCCTTCTGATGGATAATAGAGGTAACCATAAAGGCACTACACCACGGGGAAAGTAAAAAGCTTGACGATACAAGAGGGAGAATACAACAAAAAAAAAGACAGATAACACACAAGAAAATAAGAACATTAAAAACACTGAAGGAAATCTTAAAACTACTCATTCACACATCGTTACAATTCACACATGTTCGATAATTGATCTTCGTCGTCACGAAACCAAATCCTGCAACAGATAAAAAGAAAAGCAAATTCGTCAGGGTCAATGATAGCGGATTTAGAGCATAGTACGGTTTATTATAATAATAGTAATAATAGTAATAATAATTAATAATGTAGGTTGGTATCGGTGTTCTCGCCGTATGTAACCCACATACAAAATACGAGTTCTTATTTTTTTGTTCATCCTCCTTTTTCATTTTTGTAATGTTACTCCCATTATCCTTAAAAGATAGTATTATTTGTTAAGGTAGTAATTAATGCAATACAGTATATTTCCTTTCACTCTTCCTTTCTCGTGTATCATCTGCGCCCACCCTCCCATCATCCTTTCTCACTGTCTCTCTCCTTCCCTCTCACTCTCTCTCTCTCTCTCTCTCTCTCTCTCTTACCGTTCTGTTCTTACTTTCTCTAAATCGCTGTCGCTGCACTTAATGCGATTTGTTAGCATAATTCACGTACGCAGTGATGCGCGCGCGCGCGCGCCTGTGTATATGCATGGGTGTCATTTTTTTAATTACACGTTTCAATGTTACGTTTATAGCACAGGCTCCTATAGTTATTTACGGCTAGATTGTATCTCTGTGTTATGCAGTTCACGCCAATTTATTATTTTTCCCCTCTTTTTAAAAGAAGAGAATGGAGGAGTAGAAGAATAAAAGAAAAAATAAGAAAATGGATTAAACTAAGGCGGAGGGAGGGGGGGAGTGCTTGAAAGAGAAGCAAATGCAGATACAAATAGAAAGATTGAAGTTCTGTTCAATTCTCCAGAGGAATTCGAACGGAGGAGAGATTACAACAACAATAACAATACTTGTTACAATTAATAGTAGTTATAATAATAATCTGTTCTCTCCTACCGAATCCTCCTCGAGATTCTATTATATCTTTAAACCCTTTTTTACACGCTTGCTCAAACCTTCTGGTTCTAGTTGGTCCACGAGTAAAATGGCTTAAGGTGACAGATAAAAAACTACAAAGTCCCTAGCACGTAACCTGTTCGCATAATACATTCACGAGAACGTTCTAGAAACTTCGAATTATTTTTCATCTGTTACTGCAAAGCTCTTTTACACGTGAACCGCCGTATATACTTATATGTAATATATAATATACAAAACATATGCAATCTTCATTATCGGGCGATACAGTTATTCGGGCGCGGCAGCATACAGAGACACATAGTTATATAACATTAGTGGCAAATGGTTGTTGAGACTGTAGCAAATTGTAGCTTGAATATTATTTTTCATCAGATTATCCTGATTGCATGTGAAACGCATCAATGTTATCTGACTTTACACGAGGCAACATGAGGGATTTGATATTATTGTTGTTTCTGTCGTTATTATTATTACTCGCCGAAGTGTACAAGAGTGGTTGGTATCCTCCAGCTTCAGTTTCATTCCCAAGCACGTTTCAAGACATTTTCAATCATCCAGCGAAATCGGCAAGGATTATCATTAACGATTATTAGCTATTGTAATGACACTGTTTAATCATACATATTGACGCAGTAATATCGCCAAGCGGTACGAGAAAAGACAATATATTTGCGTGCGCGAAGAATAATCACTAGAACTTTTAATTGTTGTTCTCTTTTCTTTATTATAATTCATTAGACGTTTCATATCTTTGCGAAGCAAGTGAATGTAAAATATTATCACTGAATTGCCCTTCCGGTTTTTTTGTTTACCCTATAGCTACACATAGCGGATAAACGTGGGTGTTCTGTCGATTCGTTGATGAATTTTCGTTTGTTCTACTTGTTTACTTCTTCGAATTAACATTTTCGTGTGGTACTTTTTTGGATGGCATAGTGAAATGAAAGAGTGATGAATTATATATTCAGAAATATTCGACGCGCATATTACATGAGAAAACTTTGTGCTTACTGGCTGCGAAGAGAAATAGAGAGCTACTATATTATTATGTTACATTATGTGCAATAAGAAATACATTGATTAGACATAAGGTGATGGGTGGGATAGTAAAATAGATTGGATAGTGGAGATAAAGTTGTGAATGGGAAATGAGAATATTGAAGTAAGGGATGCGTTATTAGTATAGATAAAATGGAGGGGCTATGAGAAATAGGAGAAACTAGAGAAGGGTACGGATGGTTATGAGGGATAGATAAATGGATAGATCGAGAGAGAAATATAGGAGGGAGTAGAAAAATATAAAATTGCAAGAATTGCACAAGTGGCTCAATTAATCATTACTTTGCTTCGTAGTATTATTATTTTTTTCTTAAATTGACTCTGCGTTCCATTGCATATCCCTTTATCTGTCCTTCGATACTCATTCATCTTTGCAACCTCTTTTTCCCTCTTATTTCTTAACGGTCTCCTAAGGAAACCTTTATCCATTATTATTCAGCAAGAATCTATACATCCAAAGTCCTCCACTGATCAATACCTCAGCTCTCATCAGTTAGGCTGTCACGCATGAAGCAACACATACGTGTGGCCTAATGAAAAGTGGCAAAAAATTGCAATTTACGAAATCCCAAACCTCCTTCAAATATATTCTAAGGAATCTCCGCAGAATTCGTTCACACGAGAAATTCTATTAATGGATTGTCAAATGCTCGACTTTCTGATCGAGGAAGGACTCGAGAAGTTTCATATAAGTTCGCCAGTGAGAAATCGATGGAAAGAATTGACATGGCCGTGTCCATTAAAGGGGTTATATACCTTATACCATTACAGTATACGCTCAATGCGTAATGGGTAATGCTTGATGCGTGGATGCGTAATGCCTTTCAAGTGTTTACTATAAACACGACGTACTAGATCAAATATGTTATATACAGAGAATCGACGGATCTCTTGCTTTCTTATTTTTCTTCGAACCATTTCACATTTTTCCGTTTCTTAAGTATCCTTCTACGCGCCTCTCACGTATTTCAACAGGCCGGCCGCTCGACTCCTCTTTCTCTCAATATATTTCCCTCTTTGCAAATTCACATTGTAATCGTTATAATCATTTGATTCCTTATTCATCTTTTATAATAATTTGATCGATATTTATTCACTTTCGTTAGTACGAAGGGACGCGAACGATATGTGACTAGCCTATTTACGCGATTACGTGTCTACCGTCACAGATTATAAATTAATCAGTGCCGTTGCACCGCGTCGTATAAATGCACATTTTTTTCGGACTTTTCAATTCTCTCCTTTTGCCTTCACGTATCCTACATCGTCACTGCGAGTTCCTTAGGCGAGTCTTCCTCTGCGAGTCGTAACGGTAGTAGAGCCAGTGGCAAAGTAGCGCTCGGAGACTTTGAAAAGATATTAAACATTTATGTGAAAGATAGTGATGCGATTGAAGGAAAAAGAAAAATTATAAATAAGTGATCCCATCCGTAGACGAAACAACGTGACAGTCATTGAGAAAGATTATTTATCGTAGTTTGAGGAAACGAAGCGACGATAACGATTATCTATTTGTCAAATAATCTGTGATCGATAGACACTTAGAGATCCCTATTAATTATTAAGACATGCAATTGGTCGAATTCTATCACTAATAGACACTAGTCTATCGTCTCGTTTAAAGTAACATCACCATTATCTCTCTGAAACTTCCGCTACGCCCTCTAAGACTTCTTTTTGTCTTCCTTTTAATCCGCTTGTCTCGAATCGTTAAACCGTTAAAATTTCTCCTTAACGAGTCTACTCATAATTAAGGATTAGACTAAAACATGACCGGTCAACGAGTAATACGTCGTCGTTGTCTTACTCGTTCATTCAAAGCATTATCATTATTATTAATCTCTTCTTCTTTCTCCCTTTCTCTTATTATTTTTCTCATGCCACGACTCGCTGACACATGTTTTTTCTACGTATTATGACATTCATACTGTAGTATTAATTATCCATCTACCTCAAGTGTGTATCTGCTCGAAATTTTAATTAGTCTTTCGATTAATAAAGAACTAAAAGAAATTCAAGACGAGTCAATAAAGAATACAAAGTTTATGTATTCATCGGTAAAAGAAGTAGTAGCATTCCTTTCGTTTTACAGTTTGGAAGTCCGAGAGTTCTTGACAGTCAATTTATGCGATTGGCAGAAAAAAGAACAAGAGAGAAAGTGAAGAGGAAAGAAAAGACGTGAAAGGATCGTATAGTGGAGCGAATAGCTCCGAAGGATCGTATAGCGAATACGTGTTATGTCGTTTTCATATAATTGGGACATGCGAGGACACGCGAGTCCTGTGAGAAACATGTAAATAAATAAATTCTCTCCGAGCAACGTGACTGAAGCTACTGTTGCTGTTGCTGTTGCTGTTACCCGAGAGAGAGAAGTACGTTCGTTGTTTCAGGATTACTGATTATCGTTATAACGTTAATTAACTGTCCATTAGTCATTAGCATCCAACTCTTCCCGTATTAGATTTGGCGTCGCCATAGCATAATGTATCCACGACTGCCAGCAACGCCATAAAAAATCCTTACGAGTTTGATCCAATAACGAGTAGTAGCAGGCCAGTTCATCCCACTGTCAGCAACAGTAGTTACCGACCTGGGATCATCATGGAACCGTGAGCTCTGACCTACATACGCGTATGGGCGTTGATAATTAGTCAATGGCCCCGCCATTAATTCTAATAAACCAGTCGTACTACCATTTTCATCAAGTGTCCACCGTATTAAAGTAACTCATTGGGCTTAAACACGTTACTGTTTTGTCATATAACGTAGCATTCGTCGAACGGTAACGTGTCTTGCAGTTTCTCTTGGTAACGATGAATCCTGCTGGCGGCTAATGACGAAAATGGTGTTTCCTGTTATGATTGGTGATTGCGGTCATGGTGATTGGTAGCGCTACTGTCTCGTCCTTCTGGCTTTCCTCCTGTTCCTCCAACAACCTCTAACCAAGTATCCAGGTACTTGATTAAGGTGCCAGCATTTTAGAGAGCTCCTCGTCTTGAAGACATCCCTTCAGGAACTCATCCTGCGTCAATTGTCCGTCGTTGTTCTCATCCATCTTGGCGAATATGTTCTTAGCGCGATCTTCAGCGCTGTCGGCAGGCCGATTGCTTGAGCAGGCACCCAGCATGTCGTATATCGCCTATAAACAATAAGAATAACAAGTATTACAAGCAGCGTCCATGACTCAAGTATCTATTAGAGGCGGTAGCCTCCTCAATTTTGCAAGGAAAGGTCTCATTTGTCTCTTGAGGAATTTCTGGAGAAATACTCGGTTCTGCAAATGGATGCTGACAAAGGGATGAGTAACCTAAGTTATCTTCATTAGGCTCGTGCAGACGTCTCGGAAGGTTCAGAAGATGAATAGAGACGATGTGGCTGAAACTGCTAGACATCACTGTTGCCCGTGCCTCACTGGAAAAGATTCCTTCTACTGATGCCCCTGATAATACCAGCGAGTAGTCCTCGGCATGGTGGTACTATTGAAATTCAAAGTGAAATTGCCATGCTTCATTGATCCTGCCTCATTGTTACAGGTCCCTTCTACTGAGATTCCCAGTGACAGTAGGACTCATTGCCTCATCTCAACGTCTACGTTGCCGATGCTCGCCGTGGTACTACTGATGGCGCTAGTAGTTCAGAAAAAAAATACAAGAAGAAGAGAAAGCGTCCTGTCCCGAAATGAAGTTTCTAAAAAGACTCGGGTGAGCTTGCGGATTTAGTGAATGTGGAACGTGGCCCGCCTTCTAGCCGCAACGTTAATTACTGTATTGTTCTGAGGATGCTGAGGGTTTTTCTAAAGAGAAAGAAAGAAAAAAAAAATGAAAACAAAAAAAGATTCCTCTGAGACCGTAACTGTGCTTCCTCTATCTTTCCTGGAAGAACGAGTACACAGGCGATTAAATTTGTACAAGAGGATGAAAAAAAGGGAAATAACTGAAAGGGAAATAATTTCCTTGCTTGGTCATCTTATGCTAGGTACGTCGTTTTAATGTGTCACGTGGGTGCATAAAGGCGTGCGCTGACACGGATCGACTGAGATACTCACTTGAACGATTTTCGTCATTTCTTGAATGTCGATAACCCCATTTCCGTCTACGTCGTACATCCGGAAAGCCCACTTGAGCTTCTCCTCGGGTGTGCCGCTGGACGTCACATCTATCGCCAGTAGGAATTCCTGTAGATATACAAAAAAGAAAAAAGCAGATGAAATAACGTACAAAATATAGAAAGAGTAGAGAACAAGAGAAGCCAAGGGACCACCGTCCCAAACTGGAAAAGAGGCCAAATGGTCTTGTGGGTACACCTGGAGCAAGAGTACCAGAATAATAAGAGTACAAGAGAACTGAAGGACAGGAGGGCAAAAGTTTGAGAAATGGTCTGAGAGTACCGGAAAAATAGCCTGACAGGAAATTGGCAGTAACAGTGGGTGGCGATGGACAATAAAGAGGAGGACAAGATTACGTATATGATGTAGAATGATAGTGCGATGGAAGGCCGTCACTTCCGGTACGCTCAGCCAATACTAATTCCTATTCAGTAGGTGATACGGAAGCTTTTCAGCCAAGTCGTTAGAAGTTTAGTCGACCTGCCTGCCTATACAACTAGGTCGCGCCACGCCTGGGGTGAATTATACTGTAATATGTCTGGACGGCGAACTGAAGAAATGTGGATTCGCAAGAGACTTTACAGAGAAAGAGAAAAAAACCTAGAGGACCTAAAACAGCCTGCGAAAAAGCGAAAGAGAGAGAGAGAATGAAGTCAGTCTTTATTCTGAGAATGTGAACCTTGGAGGGTACACCTTATACTTTCATATACTGTACTACCTTATCTAGTATACTCATATTATTTTCATGAACCCAGTAGAGCCAGGCTACTTATTCATCCTCCATCTACTTTCCATTCTTTCTCGCCTACTTCTACCATTGAAGATCAGCCACAGTATCACATTCCCATTTATTATTCTACTGATCTCCATAGTATTACTTGTTGGATTGAATATCTAGTACCGAGGCTGAATAATATAACCGAAAGACAGCGACATCTACAACGATAAATCTGAAGGCAAAACGACGGAATAAAGGTACGTTCACAACCCAGGACGTAATAGCAAGACCCATTAAACTTCTGTATACATCAGCCCAAGTATCTCTGGCGTTAAGAGAAGGCCTTCCGGTCTTAATAATTCATCGTTTACAAGCCCGTCACGCTACATCCAGCAAACTCACACTCCAAGTCGTACCCCTGTCACAGGAGTATTCGGATAATTTTTAAATTGTCCCACCACTTCTTTCGTCATCATCATCATTCTTGTATCTCGCGCGCACAACGCACTCATCAACCGGTACTACGTTTCGGGCCAGACAAGGGATCCATTAGACTTGCACTGTTGGAGCTCAAGTTTTACATCCGGATATTCTGTATAAGTCTCGAAAGGCGAAACAAGACTATCATTCGGATCCACGTCACGTATCCATGAGCGCTACTTCTTCCTCAAGCTCTTCCTTACCCCTCGCCAAGGGTTCCTCGCCTACTCTAAGTTCTAGGAGTAATAAGAGAGCCTAGATGGATACAGACGAAGTAGCCAGTTCAGCAATTTGGCTTCTTCGCGACACCTGCGGTATTCCTGCGGTATTCGAGTCACGTAACTAGAAGATATAATGGAATAAACTGAATGTGAGTAGAAAATTTTAATACCTGAATTATTATAGGCGCAGTTCAATCGCTTTATATTCAGAATGATCATAATTTGGCCGTATGCTTGACTGACAGACACGTATGGCTGTAGCATCATTCTCTAGATTTATACTGTATATATATACCTATGGTAGTACTACTAGAGGCGTGCACCCTAACATGACGGTACAGGCCGTGTCAAAGAGAAGCGTCCATTCAGCTCGTCGGGGTGCATAATGACTTTGTCCGGTAGATACTACTCCAGCACTACTACCTAATGACTATAGTAAACGTAGTATAGTAATGTGATCAGCCAACGGGCCCTTTGCGCTTATACTTGTTGCGCTTTGGTCTTTCATTGGTTTTTCGGAATAATTGGTAATCCGTCTGTATCTTCGTTAGGCCGGCTTCGGAGTAGAAGAGTCCCTCGGATTTGAGGGTTATGATTTACTGGGATCCAGTATGAAACAGTCGGAGCGAAGAGAAGAAGATGGATGGAAGAATTGTGATTTGAGAAACATCTGGAGCGAAGACAACTTAGTCTGAACTAAAAAGAAAAACAAAGTTAATAATACAAGGAAAAAAAAGTACGGAATAAAAGTTTCAAGAAATAGGTTAAGAGATACGTGGAATGCGTAATAGAATGGAAAAAAAAGAATGTATCGTTGCAAAACAGGTTTTGCCTTGAGGCCCGACCGCTTGAATTATGCGGTGGTATATCATAAATATTTAATAAAAAAATAAATAATAATTTCGTAAATACGAAAAATAACTGAAAATTCTCGATACTCGCAAATGTTCCAGGTAAAATGCTTATGATTTTTCCTATAAATTCCAACCCCGTAGATTCTGCGGTTTGTTCGCAATTTTGCGGACATAAAAAGTACAGAATATTCGGAATTTCGCGCATGCGCAGTATCGAGACCAGAAATACTGAACTTTCGTAAGTATTACTACTTCCACTTACATCCGGAACTTGATATCCGCTATAAATTTTAGTTCGATGGGTTTATAGCAGTTCTTTCGTAATTTTGTCCACAAAATTTTGAGTATTCGTTCATACAAACCCACGCAACCCTCTTTTTCAACGTCGAATGCATAACATACTCCGATATGTTCCAGGCGGGTTTATGTCTAAAAATAAAAGTCGACCTTGATAGAATTGCTAAGTATACCCAAAAAAGAACTGTATGAGGTCATGAACAAGTTGAGGTTCCCAATTATCCTGATTCCCTAATTGGTAACCGGATTCGGGGACGAGGTATGAGCTTTAAACGAATGAAGCCAAGGTGGGATTTTGCGAGCGAACCTATCGTGGGCGTTTCCATCGATCCTCTAGAGGAACGAATGGATTGCAATGAAAAATAAAAAAAAAGTCTCCCTGCAGCAAATTTACGATGAATTCCCAATCGGTGTGTAAACACGACATCTCTATAATGTCAACCCACGTTAAATCGATTTGCAATTTGCTCGGGCAAATTATTACGCAGCAGGGTATCCCGGTACTGTTATTCCCCACGTCCAGTGGGATCATCAGCGACGGCGTGTGCCCAGGTTGGAACTGAGGTTGTCGTGCTCGTAGAGGCTGTTCAGAGCTAGCGAAGCTCGTGGAGGTTGCTAAGCTCGTGGCGGTGGCCACTCGTGCGAGGAAACTGGGTCAATCTGTGAGATCAAGCCAGAAAAACTTGTTCGACTACGACGGCCTCCTGGCCAACTGCTAATCGACCTAATGAGCCTCGAGCTTCTTCATCGCAGGAGGTATACACGCAAGCACAGTACACCGCATTCTCCGAAATTCCTCAGAGCTTTCCCGACGACTCTAAAAGTCCTATAGAAACTATATCCCAGTCTGAATTCACTGGAGCAAGATACAGACGAGCTTTATTTTTATTTAACGACAAGCTTTTATTTTGCATAGAAAATTTTGGAGAATACAGGGAAACGAAAAATTTTTTTTTTGATAAATAAAAAATAAAAAATCTTCAAAGGTCGCAAGTTACTCGACGACGAATTTTTATCATTATAAGTTCATGACGAATTCGAAATATAAGTTACGAAACAATACAAAAATTAATTAAAATATTATCAATATATAAGCAACTTATACGTGTCGATGTTTTAGTTACGTTGTGTTATCAATCTTTTCTACTGATTTCATGGGTCAAAGATAGTTTCTGCTAGATAATAAAAATAAGAAAAAAAATTGAGCTACGTTGATCTCTTGAGATAGTTGAGGCATCCTTAAACTCGCACCTCGTTTCAAGCATGATAAGTGGATTCCGACTGAAAGCGATTATCCTGATAAAGCTCTATTAAGCTTCGGGTAACTGTCTCTTATTGCTGGTGACAAGTACAGGTCGTTACAAGGGGTGATTATTATTCGTCGAAACACGTTGGGGACACGCAATTCTAAAAATTAAACGTCAGATAAGAGACGGAGCTTATTTCTCCTGTTGCTTTAGCACAAGCGACAAGAGCTTTTAATTGCAAGGACGGAATTATGGGCGAACCTTATTTAATTAACGTCCCGAGCTTTTTCGCTAGCTAGTCTCTCCTTATCGCTCAGAAACATTTAGCGTAAACTGATACGACGGTGCATGTATCGGGCGACGTTAACGAGAGAGTGGACGAAAGAAGAAAGTTAAATAAAAAAACCAATGATTAAATAAAAAAAAAACCAGTAAAACGTTAATTCGAGCTTCGTAAACAGTAGCTCCATACCGAGATGGCTCACCGCAAAGCAGCGTGGTTTCTGCTGGCCGTGATAATAAGAAGGTACTCTGGCTTGCGGTAAAGGCGTTTTTATTAAAAAGAAAAAAGAAAAATATAGCCCGTTATAATTAACCAGCCATGATTATTTGTTTAGCCGAGCTTCTACGAACAGAAGCGAACTCGCCCGAAGCCGCTGAACAATAAACCGTTTGCTTAAACACGGCCGAGGAATTTTGTTCGGCGCTCTAAGGAAAAACAAAGGTCGCCAGAGTTTATGGTGAGAATATTTTTGGACTCCGTCTTGCAAGTGCGCCCCATGGCACTCCTATGAAACGTGCTCTTACAGCAATTATGTATTACTGTATACCACCCCAAGACTAATTGCAGGAACTGCATGAGAATAGGCTGCCATAAGGGTGACTTTAGACTCGACTGTTCGGGGGGGGGGGCAGGGGGATGATCGCGTGACTTGGTACGCTTTTACAGGGTGCTCAGGTGGCGAATGAAGGTGTCTGTAAGGTTCGATACATATATATATATATATATATATATATTTACAGTACCTAATACATAACGGTAGGTCCGGATATCGACCTCCTAGGTATCCTGATGAAGGGGCGAAGGGTAACTGTGACGTCAGAGGCGATTCAAAGGAGAAGAGGGTTGGTTCGACGGCCTCGAAAGCCTCGACGGTGCCGACGCCGCGGCGTTTCGTTCTCCAATGCCCTCGAGGCCTATATTTAGCATGGGTCTACAATTTATCGGACCATCGCCACCATCACTGTAACCCGCACCCTTACACAGTCGGTCAGTATGCGGAGAACTGCGTTTCGAAGGGGTTGGTAAAAAAAAAAAAGGAAATGAAAAGGTAGACAGGAGAGAAAAAAGAGACGGAGGGCGAGGATGATAAAAAAAAAAGGGACGCGATCCCTCGAGGTAGGGCCAACATGAAGAGAATATATCGGGACGAACAGGTTTGCCCTTGGAGAGGCAACCCCTCGAAGGGAGGGGTTGTTTTATGCATTGATCGGTGTAAACAAAAATTATCGGTATCATCATCGGGCAGGTATACCTGCTGTTACTAATGTCCTGAATTTGGCTAGTTATCCACGTCTGTCCTTGTCATACACATGGAAACGAGCATCTACGCGTCTCTCTCACACTAACTGACGGTATAGGAAATTCGATAATCCAAGGTCTAATGGACTTTTCGCGATCGTTTCGATTGATTCTACGCTTTATGCGAAAATTCCAAACGAACGGATTTACCATAAGTAACGAATTGTGAATTTGCATCTCCGTTTGCAATCCTCGCAGGACGCTTTGAAGATCTAGGAAATATCGTACGAGCGAATTTTAATGCTGCAAGGGGCAATGGATATCGTATTCTGACAAGCTGTGACATACTGAACGCCAATGGTCCCACACACGTAGTAGCTATTATGGGAAAACGGGATTTTCCTGGGATTTACGGATTTACGAATATTTGCATGCACAGGTGTACGTAATCCTGTATACTCTGAGTATTTGGGAAAGGCAATGAATTTTATTGTGGGAGAATGGAAAAAAAAATATAAAAAAATAAAATAAAACCAGAGAAGAAAAAAAAGGGATCAACGAAAAATGGATAACAAAGGCAGTTGTATTAAATGGGGTGAAGTTAGCCCATAACGCTGTCCCGTGTGTTTTAACGTTGTTTAAAACATTACAGAAAAGAGCCCGTGGGCTTTTTGTATTACGGAAAATAAAATCGTCCACAAGCGGCGTCAATTTCAAATGAACTTTACGATACTGTCTAATGAACTGCTTGGGGCGTCATTCCCGATGACATTATTCAATATGGATCGGTATTAATTATTTTAATTAAAATGGAAATATTCCCGATGGAGCAGTATTAATTACCAAGTGATTAAGGATATTGGTGATTAAATTTCAAGAATGAGATATCTGACAGTTAACGGGAAAGAGTGACAAAGGGAGATAGAGACCTGATAGTTTTCAATAATAGTGGAGACGTAAACGATCCGTATCGTGTAACGAGAGTATAAAGTCATTTTAGAATGAAGAATCCAATTAAAAATGCCGACATAACTGCGAAGTTGAAAATGCCCGAGGAATATATTTACCTGAATGCTGGGAGGATAAGAGTGATGAATAAAAAAAAAAAAAGAATTCAATGCGAATGAAATAATGCGATAAGAAAATTGTAAAAAATATACATAAAGCTCACCAAGTCCTCGAGAACGAATGAAAATGAGCATCCGGAACGAACCGAACTTTTAAAAAGAATCAGGTCGCGTATGCATGAATATCTATATACTTGGACAAAATAACGTGAACGTCACGATAAGACGGCCAATGGTAGGTAAGTATACCAAACGTGAAAATTTCCTGGCTAAAACTTCCGCCCACTCTGTTTGTGCCGGGTCTTGGTCTTCCCCGAGCCCCTTAAAGTCACTGTACCCAAGTCCCGTCCCTGTTGACTCAGACGATATGCCTGTATAATTTATATGGAAATTTCGAACAACCTCGAGCTTTCAGTCAAGAAAAGCTTACCAAGAGCCAGAGGTCAACGAGCTTTCAGTCTTTGATCGGTGATTCGATGGTAATCCGTGGTCGGTCACCGGTTTGCAAAATCGTTCAGCCAGGACCGCAAGCTCTAAAGCTCGTCGAGCTTTCCGGTAACAGGATAACGAAACAGAGGAAGAGGAAGATATAGAAAGTCGCAGCTTGGTTCCGGCAAAGTATCGATCCCGAGGTATAGGCAGGTGGCTCGTATATTGATTCAATTAGAGGGCGTAAGAGCTTTTTGGGCTGTTGGCACTGAGCGTCGAAAAAGCTCGTGGACTAAAAAACTTAAAAATTTTCATATTTCTACAAAGACACTATAAATACATAACAACCCATGTGTAAAGTGATTCCTCACGCTTCGCGCATATATCCCTATGATAAATGTCAGCCGCTAAAGAATACAGTAAGGAGCTTGCGTTAAAAAAAAATCCTCCAAAACCCCTGGCATTTCCCACTGGCATTTCAATTTCGCACGCACCTTCCACCACCTTTGATAACCAAAAGGTACCGTTTGGACGCCGCAAAAGCTTCTACGTCAGAGCCATCCTCGAAAAGCTTGGGATCCATACCAACCATTGTAAAATGTCCTAAAGCTTTTTCAGAGAATGTACAAAGCTCGTACGTACGGTCCTCTACTCGCAAAAAGCTCACCCGGCGTCCCGTAACCGACGCTCGTTCACCAAGGGGTGGCAGCCCTAACGGAATGATAAACTCGCTGTGGCAATTTATCGCCACCCCCTCCGAGCACGAGGGTACGACCCACTTTTGGCTAATTAACGGCACGGGAACCGCTGACGACGATACTGAGCACGGAAAAGCTCTCGGTACCGCGATCAGGTCGTTGGAAAACTCGTGTCTGACCTGCAACCTAACCCTTCCATTTTGGACGCTAGTGTATCGCTCTACTATCAACGCTATGCAAACTACGAAACCCTAAGGCCAGTGTGAATTATATACGTCAAGGGTTCGCGCCTACGTCACTGAGCTATATAGGTATACCTTATGGGTGTATGTTTAATACTATGTCAAAACTGCCCCCTGCTTGAGAATTCCATGCTGATACAACGTCAGGATGAGTGTTTACATGCTTCTGGTCTGAGCTAGTGGCTGTAGAACTTGGATTTATATGTAGACGATCTTGTAGACTCGTTTTCTTTCAGCTTCGTCTTATGTGTTACTGTTGGGATCTAGAGTGGTTCCCCAAGGTAATACAATACCTGGGATTTATATGATGACTTATTTTTAGGATTGACTGTAGTCGATACAACAGTTTCCTATGTATTTGTATGGCACCGTACAGAATCAGCTTGAACGTACTCGTTGAATTTCTAACACATAGATTTTAGGTTATGTTTGCTGGTACTGTGCTCCGCTAAAGTTTTCCCGACCCTTTTATAACCGTGGTACCAGAAACGTGAGCTTCAAACGTTTTGTGAAACTGAACACGTATCACGTTACGGGTACAATTTTCAATGTCTATAAATTACAAACAGCTTAGGATATTGAAACGGTCCTTTGCGGTTTTACCACGAAATACGAGCATTCATATTGAACCGTCAAATAATGTTGATACAAATATAGACTTAATAAAATTTGGTTTAATAAAACTTGAAAAATAGTAGGCAATTTGAAAGAGACTCATGATTTTTTTACGATGGTACTTTTTTTTACGATACGGTCTCTTTCTTATGCACATAGATACACATGTGTATGTCTCTCTCGCACTCGCGGCGAGTATAGGAAAATCCAAAATTATCAAGAGTTTCAATAAAAATTGTATCAATCAATTCATCGGGACTAACGATATGTTTACGAACGTTGCAGAGTCTTGTTCGCATATATGTATATACGAATTTAAGGCTTGCGGTAAAAAAAATTATTAATAGCAAAATGGACAATATTGTCTAGATAACGAGAAAGGGCAAAATACGTATGTATGTAAATACATAATGTATATTAGAATAATAAATTGCACAATTACTTTAAAGTCGATGTAGCCATTCTTATCCATGTCAAATGTACGGAAGACGTGATCGCAAAATTCCTCAGCGTTACCAGACGGGAAGAACATTTTGTACATGTCGACGAATTTCGTTGGCGTCAACCGGCCGTTCGGGCAGTCTTGCTGCAAGAAAAAAACACACAGAATTCAGTAAACAGGTAGAAAAGGCAGTATACACAATAAAAAATACACCCGACAGAAAAGCTTTCAAAGAGTCTCAACGTTACAATGGACGTCAATAGCGATTGCCGAGTCATTGTGACGTCTAATTACACCAATAACCAAAGAAAGACAGCGTCACGTGAAACGTATCAGGACGTCTCGTGCATTCTGAAAATTGTCTTTCACGCATCATAATAAGGTACAGGACACGGGTTTCTCTCTAGAAATATATTTTTAGAAATAGAAGATACATCACAGAGTGCCGATGGTTGTCCATACGTGTGCATGGACGTAGGAAGAGCCATTGTCGGTACGGTACAAAGATATTTGAGAGACAAGTAGGTAGGTGACTGCCTATAGTGGACGTCGATGGTGAAGTGGGATAAAGAGAAGTGACGTGAAGAAAAAGAGAGCTTAAAAGAGGGAGAGAGGGAGAGAAAGAGGAGAAAAGCTCGGCGAGTTACCGAGACAAAAAGCGCCCCCAGGACAAAGTGAGTGAAGTGTGCTGGACCGGCAGGAGGAGTTACTAGGACACGAAGTCTATGCAAATAATGTATCCGACCGCAGAAACGCAGTACGATACATATTTTGTCTCTCGTTTTGTTCAGAAAATAAGGTAGGCAGATAAAGACATGGGAAAAAAGCAATAGAGAAAAAGAGAGAAAAGGGAAAAATGTGAAAACGTAGCTCCATGTGCGGAGTGGACGAAAAATTTTTAATGTGACTTCAATTTTTCGTTTCGGAGTAACAGACGCTCAAAGGAGTGAGTATACCAATCACTGTACCAATTCATTTAACATTCGACTATAGAACTTGTAAAGCTCTCCACGTCGAGCCAGCAAAAGCTCGATTAAAGATTTTCTGTAGTTAAGGCGGAACCTTGGATAGTATGTAAATCGGGATGAGTAACGGAGGGCGGGATACTGAGCTTGCACTTGGAGAGAAATCCAAGAGAGTGCAATGGCCGCTAACGATTCGACTTAACAACTGACGTCGTTAAGCTCAAAGCTCCTGTAGGAAAAACTAGTAGAGTAAGCGTCAGGTGAAGCTTGACGTCTACCCAGACAGGCTTGACCGAGAGAGCCTGAAGCTTTCGGTAGCACTCTGCTAACGCCAAACCTTGGTAAGCTTTTATTGCCGGAAGCACATAGACCTAGTTCCAACCAAACCCACGTATACAGATGCCTATACGAGCTTGTGGGCTTGTTTATCAAATTCATCAAGCGTCCCTGGATAATCAGAGGTACAAAGCTTTGGTCGGGGCAAGCCCCACCCGAGGATTCAGTTGGGCTCGTCGCGACGCCGTAACACCCAGCGTCGGCCCCGTCAAAACGGAGCTTGCAAATCTCAGCCGAGGAGTTGCTACTCCGGGAGACTAGGAGGGTCAAGAGCTTTTGCTCGGAAGCCTCGACACATATTGCCACATCGATAGCCCAGTGCTTTCACGTGCAAGCTCAAAAGCTCCGGGTCGACCCGGGTACCGGGTGTACAACTGCAAGAGAACTGAGATTGATTGGAGAGAGAGAGACTGAGATTCGATTGGTACTATTTTCCCCTGCAAGCTTCCACAGCCGTCAATAACTCTCCTAAAAAAGCTCGAGTCACTAGGATAGAAGAATTTACGATTTTTGACAAACAGCTTCTTCTCTCTAGCACGCCTCAATTCCTCAGACCATTCGGAACGGGAGATAGGATCGTACTGATCGTCTCGTGTGCCATCGAGAGTAAAGCTCTCGATTGTCGTAAAAAGCACAGAGGGTAAAGCGACCGACGTGAAAAAGCACGAAGAATCCTGCGAAATCTTATTGACAGTCAATGAAAAGCAGTTAAGAGCGTGGCTTTCGCGCGATTGAAAGTATTAGCCGAGAGAGCTTTTAATCGACATCGGGACTCATCAGCGAGACAAAGCTTTTAATGGCCAGACTACGATTTTCCAAACCCGACTAACAAGACCTGTCAACAACACGAATCGTTAGAACAACTCTAGGACGCCTCAGTAATACACATATATACGTCTTAGGACAAGATAAAACTCATGCCTCGGGATAGAATTCAATGAAACACAGACAATCTGTATAGCAGTATTGTGGGTCCATGAAAGCTAACCGGACCCGATGAAGGTTGAATGGTGATACAATGGTGGGCGTGACGGGATGGAGGAGGTTGGGAGGGCAGATAGGTTAAAATGACACAAAAAAGAAAAAAAGAGCCTAACGTAAGAAAGAGGCGTATATAGGATCCAATCGTTTTCCACAACGTCACACATGGCGCGTACGGATAAAGGCATTGTGCCAGTATATTACGTCTGCGTATCCTATCGACGGACAAATCTAAAATCACGCGAGTTCTGAAAAGGTATAGGACTTGGTATCGAATCTGACACAGAAAGGAGAGCGGAATCAGTCGATTCCTTTTTATCGCATCCATTAGACTGTCAGGGCAGTACCGATTGGCGGATCGGTCGTCCATTCAACAGACCCCCCGTCCGCCTTTAGCGTCACAATTGAGCTTTTCCGACGGTTTCGAAAGCTTCGTCTTCGCCACCCCCCCCTTCCTCCCTATTTCACCTCCATCCTTCTGCTCGCTTTTCTAACTTGAGATCCGCACTCTCTGGGAGCCTCCGACAGAAAGTGCGTCGTGGCTACTTCGTCGTAATAACGTAAGAGCAATTCTCGACAAGAAAGTAGGTCTATACAGCAAGAAAGGAGCCTGTACCAAGGATGCTGGAGGATTTTAAGTAGCGAGAAAAGAAAAAAATCTAAAAGTATGAAGTGGAGAGAAGTCGAGGTTAAAAAAAAATGTAATCAAGAAAATTAATTAGGATACAGGACGGGAGGGAGGGTAATTGGCAAAAAGTGGTACACTGATTTAACACATAAATATGTCGTATACGATACAGCTCGACCATATTTGATTATACACAAAAAATAATGAATCACCAGAAGTTAGCCTGTCCATTCAATTCATATGACAGACCCACCTCGAGACGGTCCATTTGTGTGAATCACCCTTTATACGCGCATGTATATATGTATATATAAAAGAGCGGCCTCAGTGTACCTGCTTATGCCATGACAGGCCGTTATTAATTAAAAAATAATTAAATAACCAAGCCGCAGGAACGTGCGCGGATAGATAAGACTGTGTATGGGAAAGCATGATAATGCGCGTCATGGCTGCTAGAAATTTTTTTAGTAAATTTCGAAATTCAGAACACGGTTGGTTAACCTAGCTGTTACGAGTGACAATGAATGATGAGATACGGTGAAATGGCTGCCGAAATGGCACGGAGCGTATAGGCGCAACTGCCGGGATGCCGGAGTTGCGGGAAAAGCTTTCTATTTTGAAAATGACTGTACAACGGAACCACTAGAGTCGAAAATATCGAACAATTTTCATGAGCTCATTGTACCAATGGCAGGCGATAAAGTGCTCGTGAATAGGAGAGACAGAGAGGAGGGGAGTACAGGAGAGGATGGGAGAGCGAGAGATAGAGGGAAAAAAAGCGGCAGAGAATAAAATGCTCGCGAGGCGGAGAATCAGTGAAAAAAAGTCGTGTTCACTTAAAGGGTTGATGATTTCTATTCTGAAATGGGAATTATGTGGATCTTCGTGTGGAACATTCGTTGGACAATACGACGGAGCGGCCATTACGATTCTTCGGCTTTATGTTGTATCCAACAAGGAGGCACGGACCACGTGAAGTTTCTGGGCACGTACAGTCTACTCAGGAGAGAACGAGAGTAAATGTATACGTATATAGATAAGACGGGCTTCGTCTTCTTCCAAGTAGGCAAGAGAAGAAAATCGATCCGGCCAGGTGTACCAACCTCAGCGACCCTTGTAAGCCCAAACCCCGAAAAAACTTGAAAAGCTCATCCGGGGCATTGGAAGATTTTTTGATAAACAAAGAAGAATCTTGAACTTTGAAAGAAAAAAGGATTTATTAAATTTTCTTTGAAAAAAAAAAAAAAAAACATGTAACTTTCCTCAAACGTCAAAGTCAAAGAATATAAATGAAATACGTATTGCGTATAATGCGAATCGTATAAACATAATCCAAATCGGAAATACGTTGGCCAATCAGATAAAGAAGAGAGTTAAGAAAATACAGAATCACCCCCTAGTCGATTAATCTCCACCTGATTTGGGGTAATAAAGGCGTGGGACGTAAAGATGCAATCGGAGGGAAAGCGTATGAGAGAGAAGATGAAAGTAAGAAGGATCAAGGATACAAGAATAGCCGTGAAGTATATAAAAAAGGAATAAGTCAGAGAGAGAGAGAGAGAGAGAGGGGTTGGGTGGCAAAAAAAAGAACAGAGAACAGGCGGTTAGCAGCAAGTTGGGCGCTCATACCGATAAGGGAGGACGAGGGAGGTGAAGAAGAAGGACGAAGAAGAGGAGGAGTGAGCCACGATAAGCCTAGCCAGGCTCGCTGAGGAGCCACCAGAGAGAGAGTGGCATATTGATCGTTCTGGCTCGAGGAGAGAGACTAGATGGAACTAGAGGAGCGAGATCAGAGATCGCGTTTGATATTGAAAAAAAAGAGGGATAAAAAAATAAAAAAAAGAGAGAGAGAGAGAGAGAGAGAGGAAAAAAGGGATAACTGTTCACGTGAAAACGAAAATCGCAAAGTTTGAAATACGAGCGAGCTTTAAGGTGACAATCAACCCCTCGAGAGAGGGTTGAAAATACTTGAGAAAAAAAATATCTTGAGCACTACCTTTCTTGACTTCGCGCGATGGCTCTTTCGAAATACTTTCAAATTTTTTCCACCCTTCCGTCGTGCGGGAATTCGTCCTCCTTATGACCATCTCTCTATTTCTAGCTTCGCTCCTTCGTCGAGCACCTGATTCTCCTCGGGGACTTATTAACCGGGAGCACCCCCTCGGCCCGAACACCCCCGTAGGAACGAAAAGGGTGGAAAGCATAAGAAAGGAAGAAAGAAAAAAAATCGAGGTTGGCTACATTTAATTAGGGGTTGTCGATTCGCCGCTAATGGCGTCGGCTAAACCAACCCCC
>NW_014333498.1:500994-526010 GCF_000341935.2 Cephus cinctus
AGCAGGCAGAATCGATACCGGTGGCTAAGTGCGTCAACTGGCTACTAATGGCAAGCGGACGGTGCGATATAAAAGGAAGAGGGTAAAGATGATAATAAAAGGGGAGAGAAAAGAAAGAGAAGGAGAGGAAAAAGTCGCTCGCATGTAAACTCTCACTTCTAGTACCCGCATGCGGCAGTTCTCTCTAATCTTTGGCATCCTCGTTAACTCGGTACACGCGCACGTGTACGCGTATGTATATTGTCCGAGACGTCGCATACGACTAGACGCAGATTGTAAATGGATATAACGTGGCGCACTGGGGACGCCTTATTTAAATGTAAACTCACCTTAAATCCCTTGTACCACTCCTTTATGGTGGCTTCGTCGTATCTGGTGTGAGATTTGAGGAAGTCCATGTCCTCCTTGCTGAGCTTATCCTTGCTCCCGAAGCAGCCCATTTTACGTGAATCCTGCGCAACATAAAGTTAACGGGGTCTGCTGAGCATTAGGTGATCGGATTAGGGTTAGAAAAATAATCTTAAGAGAAAGAGAGAGAGGGGGGGGAGAGAGAGAGAGAGAGAGAGGCATAAAAATAAAAAACAACAGAAAAAATTTTATTAAATTACAAGCGAGCCTGAAAATCTAAAGGGAGAAAATCATATTTTTTGTCAGTCTAATTTTCCATGTTGATTAGCAACGACGTATATACTGTATATTGTATATACAGTCTGGCAGGATTTTTTACTGAACACAATAAGAGACACGAGAAAAGCAAGAATGTAAAATATCGCGTAAAAGAATACATAATTGGAAAATTTTCATGATCGAAGACACAAACACCGTCGCGTTCGTGGAAACGGATTTGTTACGCGCCGTCGCGTTGCATCGCGCACAGAATTCGCTTGCGTCGATTCGCAAGGGATTTGGGATAGAAGGGAAAGGAGAAAGACTTATTTCGACAGTCAGGTAAATATAAAAAATAAATATATTTTTTTTAAATCACAAAAAATACATGCACAAATTTTAAGAGAGTGACAATAACTGTACTTTATATTATAGGTATATCAGTGTGAACGTATCTGCGGAGTCTCTTAGGTCATACGCATTGAGCCCGGTTTATGCTACTAGCTCTCTTCCACCATCTCTCTCTCTCTCTCTCTCTCTCTCTCTCTCTCTCTCTCTCTCTCTCTCTCTCTCTCTGTGTCATGTTCTCTCGGACGTATGTGGAGTAAATTTAATCGGGGCCCGAGGAGAGAAAGTTGCGCTACGAGTAGCTCTGGGCCTTCGTTCTTCTCTGAACGACATAGCGCCGTTTAAAGAGAGCTGAGAAAAAAAAAGTTGGAAAATATCGAGAGAGAAACTTACAAAGTGAAATGTACGAGTTTGAGAGAGAAAGAGAGTGGCAGAAAAAAAAAAGTGAAAAAAAAAGCAAGGATCGAAATTGAGACCCAGAGGAACCAAGTCAGGGCCGACTGGCGTAGCGCCAGCTTTCTGCCAAGTGTGAAGGAGCGTGAGGCGTTAATCGGCCACTTAAAAGCTCATCGCAGAAAAGCTCACTCCAAGAACATTGTACGTATAGACACAAGCAACGCATAATCAGTTACCCCGAACGATTATGATTGGTTGAGATTGATATCTTAATCGTCTCTTTGATTAAAGCTTTCGAGTATACGGACACGAGTTAAGTATAGCTACGAAAAAAGTTTTTCACTTTTACGAAGGTACAACGTCTTGAAACCAATGTCAAGCTCAGGGGACTCATTTGCATTGGTTATCCATGCATTAGATGGCACCTCGGGAACCAACCGATGTCAGGATAAGACTTTGAACAACTTTAACTAATTATCTGTGCTCGATCAAACAGGATATACTTTTTTTTCTCTTTTTTTTTGTTTCCTCACACTAAGCACTACTTGCTGGTTTCGCACTAAGGGAATTTTCAAAAGGTCATAAGGCAGGAATTAAGAAGGAATTTAATGGATATCGATGCGCGTTATAATGGATGTTAAATCCTGGCACGTTTCAAATTCGAAAAAATTTTTTAATTTCAATTCAACGATTTTTCCTACTGAATTCGTATTAATAAATTTGAAGATAGATACTGCTGTCCAGCAAGTGCGATCAAATGGGCTATCCACAGGGAGATTCGCGAGAAACGAACCACCTGAAGATGGTTCTACCATAGAAATCAAATGGATAGGCGAACTTCAGGTAGTACGTTTATCGTGAGTAACCCTGTTAAGAACTTGAGTATAGTCACGATATTACGATGTTTCCCATGCTTAGTACTAAATATCTATATATGCAAAATAGAAATGCTAATGCAAAAACCAGTTTTTGATGTTTTGATTAATACAATTTTTTGCAAGAAAAAAAATATTTGCAACTATCCAATAGACGAATCTATCGGCTGATCGATCTACCTAATTTTGTGCTGTGCTCCGCAGCAAGAAGTTTCACTTCGGTCATGTCAACCGACGTGTGACAGCGATTAAGGAAAAAGGTCAGAGAAAGAAGAGACACAGCAAGAGATTGGAAACGCGAACAGGACGATACCGTATAGACAGATTATTTAGATTCTCAAAAGCTCATAGGACCCGACGTTATAAATTAGTAACTCCTTTCTCGTATGCAGTAATATACGTGCACGTGTGCTTGTAGTAGATAGCCTTGAGTTATATTTTTCATATTTTTCTCACCGATCCAAAGATCCTCTTCAATCCACTAAATGGCACTGATCCAGTGATATCGATCGTCGAGATATACAGGTCCTCTCAAAAGTGCATAGCGATATTCCTTTCACGTGTCTCACAGGAATTTAAGGAAACGACGCACTCGCGACTTTTAGCAATTGATTTTATTCGATTACTGATAAAACGATCCTTTTGATCAATGATCTATAAAGTCACTAGGATTCCCAGAAATTCTTGTGGATCTTGATCGATTCAGATCCCAGTCGCACAGTTGAAGTAATCCTAAATGCCAGTGACCTCGAGACGATCCTCCAGCTCTGATAGATCCCACAATCGTTATGTGAATTTATATTTTGAAAATGACACTTCCTCCTTTCCGATATATCTTTGAGATTCTTCTACGTAAAACACCACTTTACGTAAATCTGTATAATTCACACTGCAAGAATATTTTGGCGAAATTTTGTACCCCCCAAAAAAATGAAAATATTCTCCAACAAATCTTTTTTCATAAAAATAGGGAAGTCTGTTATTATTATTATTTTGTTTTTATACAATTTCCGTTGTTCCTGTCTCCCTTTTTGTTTTTCCGTTCTTCTTTTTGCTTTTTGCAAAGAAACGCGAAACACGAAAAAACGGGGTAACACCCACGGCTGCGATAAAGTTACAAGAGAAAAAAGAGAAAGTCGACGGCGACGACGGCGTCGGCAGTGGCAGCAAACGCAGCGTGCGAGAGCGTCGAGGCGACTAGCGTCGCGGCGGCGGTGGACCCTGGGTTCCTCTACACCTATCCTACCCGATGAGCTCCTCCTCTGGCTGCGTCGAGGAAATCGGCTCGCGACGCCGACGTCGAGGCTGGATACGCCAGCGACGCCATAGAACTGCGACGGCGCTCTCGCTTCTCAATTCTCATGGTTATTCCATATACTCCATATCCACTAACTCGTGAACGATAAGGTTTTTACCCGCATTAATGCTTCCACCTCTGTAAGTCAGCCTAGGACAAACTGCCAATTAGCTAACTACCAATTGTCATTAAGCTTATGAAAAAGCTGCTAGCTAATTCAAATATAATGAGCGATGAAAATTGTACGAACCGACTTTCCTAACTAAAAGCATCCTGGGAAGCAATCGGAATATTAATTAAAAAATTTTAACTTTAAACGAACCTACTATACATTCCCATGGCAACGATTGTTACAGCGGATCCCGCAGTGTTTCAATGCCTCGGCATATCCTTATTGGAAGGTTTTGGTATACCCAATGCAAAGCAGAACACCCGGTATAAGCGTTAAGAATCTATCCTGGGGATTTGCCAGGATAGACACTTTCCAGGACATCCAAGCTAGGATACTTATTCCACGATGGATATATTTGTCAGGAATGGGATATCCTGTAGAGAATTTTGACCGGCCACCTGTGGCTTTACAACTGGCAGGAAAACACTGGTGGATTCTGAACTTCCTTTATCGCATCTAAATACGACATCCTCTTTTGCATAAAGATCCTGAGGACCTACAAGAAGCCGAGTGAGTGCCCTGAAAAATCGAAAAGGATCTTATATGCAAATAAGGTAATATCAATAAGAATGAGGAGAAAAAGGAAGAAAGTGTAAAAATGAAACATGAATGGATTGGCTATAATGGCAAAACAAGAAGGAAATTGAGGGAGAAAAATGAAAATAATAATACCGAAAGGAAGGCTCGACTGTATTCGATGATATTGGATGTGTAATCTATTAGGGGTAGGATGGTATCTCTTTAAGGTAGAAAAAGGATAAATGATAAAGGGCAAGGAGGTCAAAGGTCAATGGTTAAAAGTTCCTCACGGGACAAGCCAGATTATTTGGTATTGATTCGAAAGTCCGTAATAAAAATAAGAAGGACCTCCTATTCCATCTCGTATGACCCTTATCGGAAGTCCTGGTGATCCTGTCAGGATTAGGAGCGTGATAACCGCTCGGGTTAATGTATTATACCAGGCAGTCCCTCCTCTCTCTTTTTCCGTTTCGATTATCATTTGTATCCTCCTTTTTTTTTTTCATTTCATCCAGGAACTCCTTAAGCCCTTTCGACCACAGCCCTCGCCTAGTCCTCACCACACTAATCGTCGAGGAAAATTGATTTCTCGTATTAGCATCTATACACTTGCTCGAAAAATTAATAAATGGGCAGATAATCGAAAAGTAAATCGAACGAAATCGGACACAGTGGATAAGAAAGGATCTGTTTGATTCGTGAAAAAAAAAACGAACTACTTGGGGAAGAAAAAAAACCCGATATAATCCCTCAAAAAAAAAGGTCTCGCGAAAAGTTTAACGTTATCAAACATAAAGAAAGAGCTACGGTACATAAAACTTGGTACAGTGAACAAAACGGAAGACAAGGAAGCTCAATTCGATGGGAAAAAATTGCATTACTATAAAAATCGAAAGAACGATCGAGTAAGCATGCACGTGCCACAGTGAAGAAATGAGGGAGACACAAAAAAGGGGAAAAAATTAAGATGGTGAATTAATATAAAAGTTCATGGAAGTGAAAGATAACGAGGAAGGCAAACGGAGAAAAAAAAACATAAAGTCCAGACATAAAGTTACGATGTCTGAACAATTTCCTTCAAAGCGTCGATCATCTTTGCTATCGTAAAAATGAACGAGCCAGAGAAATGGATATATACCGCGACCTAAGTAGCTACGCAAAAAAAAAAAGGAATAAATAAATAACGTAAGAAAAAAAAAGGTACAACCAATCCAGACGCTCTCGACGAAAATAACCCACGGAGAAGCTGATTTATGTAGAAATCAATAGGCCATCGATAAATCGAAACGATATGAGGTATATACTTTGGGTCCGACGCTCCATCCAGGACAGAAAGGAGAATCATTTGCAGTCCGATCAGTCAGTACTTTCACTTTCGCGTTCTCGCCCGCGTTGGAAACGGCACACGTCGGCGACGCCGAACGATCCTGGATTACCGATGTGCCATGATAAGCAACCGCCATTGCTGTCGCGCGTTGCGTTACAGACAGCCATGCCTTACAACGCCTTGCGTTACGTTGCGCGATACCTTCCCTTGCGCAATGGCCGACGCCTCGTTTTAGACGCAGAGCCAGGAAAAGATGTAACACGAATTAAATACAACAAGAAACTGGACTCGTTATCTGATCGCCGACTTGTGTCAGGGTCGATGAGCGCCCTCTCTTCATTTTTCTACGAACTACATAGCACACTAGGTATGCAATACGGTCAGAGACAAAATAAACGTTAGACACGCTACTCGTATAAAAACTAGTCATAACAATGGAAGCACCACAAAAGTCAAAATAAACCCCGCAACTTCTTTACCGGATAATTCACTGATTTGATTGATTTTAAATATTACTTTTTTTTTTCAATACATTACCCCGGCAATTTCAAAATCACATTTCGTACAGAATTAGGTTATCGGATACGCGATCGGATTTCAAATGAAAAATGACCAACGCGACGTGTCACGTTAAACGACGCTTTCGACATGAACCAAATATTAATAACGGAATATCACGAAGTGACATAATAGTACATAATTGTCATAGATCGATAAAAAAAGCATAATCGATATTTCCGCAAATGTTCAATACAAAAAAAAAACGGAAATCCCATCTGCGCACTTAAATGTAATTTTGAACGTGCAAACAAGTCCGACATAGCATTCGGTATTGTTCGGATTATTATTATTGTCATCCTCGCTATTATTAATATTACATAAAACATCCTCTACTTTGCGTGACGATTGCATTATGTGATACGTGTACAGTATTTAGCCATTTATAATGCATAGTATAATCCATGCAGTTCAGTATACAATACTATACTATATATGTAAGTGCTTTATTTTCACCTCAGTGTTACAACACGATACTATACTATACACTATATTATACATATATAGAATTACCCGAGTGTTAAAGTGAGATGCAAAAGACGATATCGAAGAAGATCTGCGGGTCACGAATATTCGTAATTCCTATGACTGCTGCGAGTGCAAGGGAGACGGACTTACGGTGACTCGCGCGAGTAAGAGAGAGACGGACGCATAGCGCGTCAAACAACACAACAATCCATCCAGCGGAAAAGACATTCTTCCTCAAAATTGCCTACGACACAGCAGCAGCGGTTTCTATCGGCCATAACTTCTGAGATGATACAGCATTACGTTTTATTTTGCATATTTATCTCCACTACGTGGATATATAAATGTCGATAAAAATCGTATACGAGACACGGCGGCTGTCAGCACACGGCATACGGGTATCGTAGCTCGATATAGAAAATCTGTTTGACGTCCTTAAAGCCATTCCCAATGCAAAGACAATGAAATAACTTTGAGCTACAGTGACGCACCGTGCGTACACGTTGCAGCGGCAGTAGCACGTAAGACCCATCGGCTTCTATGTACGTGCTCGAAATGATGGCCACATATGCCGTGTCGCCCATATAGAAATCATAAATCCTCAAGCGGACGAGGAGAGCGTGGAGATTATTTCTCTCTCTTTCTCTCTCTCTCTCTTTCGCGCGGCGACTAGGCACTCAAACTCCTTGCATCCTCTCGTCCACGCAGCCGGCGACGACAGAACGAGAATGACGGGGGAGGGTGTAGCTGGGGAATTTGATAGAAAAGTGAGTGGAGGGAAGGGGATACAAAAAATGGACACGCCGTCAGAGATCGTTCACGACAGTGATTAAACGTTTTTCATATACGAAGAATACAGGCTTTGTTGGTCCTTGATAAATAAACTGGAGTAACTATAAGGCCAGTATGTAGGCGGGGAGGAGATGGGTTATTTTCCACCCTACCCTTACTCATCCGCGTAAGGGCTGTGCTACGTAAGTCTCTCGGTTACTGGATCAGAGGGGATCCGTGATGGCGGCTTTTCCGATATATAGCGAATTTTAGTGAAAATTGCAAACAGAACCTGAGGGAAGAAGTGGCTAGTCGCTCTGTGTGTTTATATATTTACCTTCGCCTGTGCTCCAGGTGCAGCGCCTCGATACTCTGTATTATTTCGATGGATGTGAAGTGTCTGTGCTGAAGGGATGTATTCGCGTGAGTATTGCATGGAAATAGTAGCTATTCGAATCTCAACGTGGATATACGATTTTGTTAGAGCAGATTGAACGAGCCGTGCGATGTACACAGATCTCGTATAAATCCAATTCAAAGGGAATGACTCCCAATGCGTCAAAGCGCAGCGAGCGTTGTAGATATTTTATAGTAAAAAAATTAAAAGAAAACAAATAATAAATGAAGCGTCGGCGTTTCGATAGACCAATAGGAATTGTCTGTCGATATATACGTATATTACGAAAAATTGTCGAAGGAACATTTTCACGTCAGCACGGTACGTTGGTTTGTTACGAATTACGGACAAACAGTTTCCACTGTATTTCGTGTAAAATTTGATTTTAAAAAAACATTTCTTTGAAACGCAATTGCACATTTATGCTCACCCGCAAGCTCATCTAAAAATATCTGAATACAGTCATCATTGCACATATTTCCTTAGGGACTTCCGGTCGACAGAGAGTCGATACGTCGAGCCAAGTGTAATTTCGATTCTACTTCTCTTGGCATTCGCCAGGAAATCCGGATATATAAAATGAAAGGAACTCATTAATTTTCATAAAAGGCAAAGAGCCGCGTATCCAGACAAAATAAATGTATAGCTATACGTAAACGTTAAATTTGACCACCAAGTGCAATGTACAGGCAGATAATATAAATCTGTATGATTAACGCTACTCCGCATCCTACTTGCGTACGACAGGTCTTACGTTAAACCCGTCGCAACGGCGACGTAAATAAAGACGTCAAACTGTCAAAGTGAATTGAAGTAAGATAAGAGAAACGTCAGAAGACGCTTCGAATAAAAAGAAAACAACAATCAGCCAATAATATTCAACATCTACAATACAAACTATATAGAAATATTCAATAAAACGTATTTTCGAGGTGCCATCTACTTGTGACTTTCAACCAAAAGAAGTCCCCTAGGATGAACGTTTAATTTTTTAGTTTCCCCATAAAGAATGATATGGGATCCAGTTAAGATGGAGGTACCCGATTTTTTTTCGAAAAAAAAATCCAAAATTTCATAGGGATAATGAAGTTGGATATTTTTAAGTCCAGGTTCACAGAGTCAAGGGATAGCATTAATCAGGGCAATAGAGAGGACTTGCTACTACTGTACTATCGTAGCTAGCAGGGTTGAAGACATTTTCGGTAAGGATACGTCACTGGTACGTGAGGATGATATACTGGGTGTGAGTGTGGTGTGGTATCGGTGCAAGGTTTGGTTTTGGACGAAGTAGGAACACTGGCGGCAGCAGTTCCCGGTGGTTGTAACCAGGGGTAAGGTTGGGTCGGCAGCGCTATCGATCTCCGCCCACCTGGAGGAGACCTCTACCCTCCATACCCTGGCAGCTCCTGGCGGATTGTCCAGGAGAAGCAGCGGCTACGCGGGAGAGACTGCGCGAGAGGGAGGCAAACAGAGAGAATAAAGGGAGAGAAATTCCGTGACGCGCCAACACTGAAAATCCAAGGAAACATTTTCTCCAGCCTCGTTTACTGCACTCTATGTCACGTTTTATCTTCACGTTCTGCCCTACAGCCGACTATGTCGGACTAAACCAGAGGAGTACAATCAGTCCAGTTATTCCTGAGGAATGACCTTATAACCTTCTTCGCGATCAAAATGACCCTGGACCGAACCACTTGATGCTCGGGGTCTACAGCATCTGGGGAAAGAAGAGTCTGGTCGTATATCTGCTCGGACCCTTGGAGAGCCCTTCCAATTTGGTCGGGACATGCAGAGGGTCTCCCTGAAACAGTCCGCCCAACTACCTTATGACCATGAGACTACAAGTAGGTGTATCGTAATGTTAAAGGACGCATTTCTGCTGGACAGATATATATCGCAATGTGAAGTCGGAGATTGAAATTTCTACAGTGTAAAAATGGAATTTGACAAGCAGTCGAGCATTGTGTGTGCTGCGCTTTTCATGCGAGTATAGCGGGTTGAGATGGAATTTGAGTCGGTCAAAGAATTTCATGAGAACGATATAGCGCCCCCAAGAGGTACGAAGAAGGAAGAATGTTAGAAGAGGTTGGAAAAGGGTAGAAGGAAGAAGTTCAGTGAAAAAGGAGACGTCTAGTGATGTGTGAGGAGCCTCCCCCTCTTCAAGAGGGGGATTCAAGATTGTGAAACTGCGAAAGGGGTTGTTGTTGTCAGGACCGGGGCACAAGGCACGAAAGCGGTTGCCGGGTTCAGAAGGTTTTCAAGGTAAATTCGATGGAATAAAGAAATACGTGAGGAAAAGAGAGGAAAAGGTCGGAGGAACAAGGATAGCTGTTTACAGGAAAAAACGTTGTTAGGAGAAAGACAAAAGGTGGCAGGACACCCGGATTACACTGGATGCGTTAAATCTTGTCCGTTCGGCCGAGAATACTTCAGACTGGCTCCTGATAATACAGTGGTGGAGAAAACGTCGAAATTCCACGTGCTTTTTTGCCATTCCCTTCAGGTGCTTTCTTCCCCGTTTCTTCCTCTTTGTTTTTCTCACTTTCTTACTCTCTCCTATATCCGGCCAATTTATCCCGTCGACCGGGAAAAGACGTCTTATTAGAGATGTAAAAAAAGACGCGTAAAAGCTCTCGAGGATGGATGAGAAAAAAGGAGGGGAAGACACAGTGTGAGAGAGAGAGAGAGGGGGGGAGAGGAGAGAAACGAGAGTCTCTCTCATAAAAAGGTCCTTTGCGTGCCAGCTTAATGAAGGAGCAACAACATTGAAAGTGAAGAGATAAATCCAGGATGCCCAGTGATATTCTGAAATGGGCCACCCATGTCTGTCGTAGCTAATAAAATTTCTTATTTACTTTTTATACTTGCTTTTCTCTTTGGGCACGACCGCAAGAAAGACGCGAGAGTGTCTTATGCAACCGCCAACGCGATAAGAGCATGCGTACGCACGTGGGTGGCGTTGACGTTTCACGTGGTCGAAAATACCTGCGTATCCCAAAATTCTCAAGCAAACCAATCTGAACGGATCCCGCTGAGTTTAATACGACCAATCAAATTCCGTATACAGATGACACATTAACATTTTCAAATTATTTACCACTTTCGATTTGAAAATTTCTGTATTCGTGAATAAAATTTTTTTTACAAATGCGAATCCGTCAAACGCTACCCGCATTAGTTAAGACTCGTTGTGCCTTAAGGCAAACCTGTTTGTCCCTATTTCTCTTTTATGTCTCAACCGGTGAAACCGACGTAAACGCCTTTCATCAACGAGAGATTTGAGGCTATTCGATGAAATTATTTGAAATTGCTCGTTAAAAATATTGCTAGTTTGTAATTGTTGTTATTATTATTCAATTCAGTGTTATATTTATGGGCAGCCGACGACTTTCTTTATTATCAGTTTCGTCGGAGGAGGATAACCTGTACACCCTCTTAACTCTATACACGCATACGCGCAGTCCAGAGGTACATATAAGGTATTATTACATAGGTGGGCGTAAGGACTGGAACCTGAATAAGGGTGCGTCCATACACGACTATGAAATCCCAGAGCGTATCTCGACCGCCACTCGCCGGTAATAACTCGAAATTAAATTGCTTCGCATAACAGCCCCCTCTCTAAGTATAACAATCAGCCCGAGGACTTTGGGGAGGTTACATTTTCAAGCCCCGATGCCGCACCCCGGCCACCCTTATAAGACTCAACGACGTTCAGGCCCATTTCTCTCCCTTCCTTCGACCCCTCCTCACCGCCTTCCTCTTGACGTCACAGATGGCTACATCAGTCGTTCGCAAGCATCCCTTATAGTCACGACCATCCCTTAAAAATCATCCTAGCCAAGAAGACGTCAAGGATTCCCCATTAAACCCCTGGGTCGTTTTTTCTTTTTCTGTCTCTCTCCCGCCCCCTCTATCCTTTTCGCTCTTACCACGCGGAAGTAAAATTTGACTGATTCGAAGAAAAACCAAAAAATAACCAAACAGCCCCCGCAGTCTCCATTTTTATCCTACGACGATGTAACCGCTCAGAAATATTCTCATCCCTCACGCCTGGTACGACGGGCAGCACATAACTATATGGTAAATACATCCCTTAACTTTGAATGAACTTAATTTTTAAACTAACCACTCAGACCTTTTCTCGAGAAAACACCAGAGGCTCTCATAACTTCCTTTCTGGTTAAAAATAATTACACTACCTTCATCCACCCTTAGTTCTTAACAGGATATTATTTTCGTCCTTATTACAAATACTTCAAATGCCTTTGACAATCTTTAGCATACAATTTGGTACACAGGTACTCGTTACACCCTAACACGGAAGTGTAGTCGTTAATGACTGGATCGGCCATTGTTTTTTTCATTTTTCATTTTAACTGTCCATAGACCGCTTGGGCATGATAGTAGACAGAGAAAATCTCTAAGTCCCTCGTCTTCCCAAAATCTTTCCTCATTTCCCTCAAATGACCCCTTCACACATGTTTGATTGAGATCTGAACTTGGTCCAGATTAAGCGAACACCCTGTTCCGATAAGGACCCCCACTCGATATAAAGGTACAAGATCCCCATTAATGACACTTGGAGTCTCGTTGAAGGTCCCGGAAGGGTGTCGCTCTCAACCCTTGAACACAACCCTCTGAAGCGCTTGCGAATATCCAACACTACTGGCCCCAGTTTGAAATTTTTGTATAAACCTAATGACCCCACAAGCAACCCTTAATGCCTTCCGATTTAGCGGGTCTCCTCCTCGTCATTGGTGCTACAGGGTCGTCAGCCCTTCGGTCCCCCTTTAAAATTCACTCTCCCAAGTACATGGGATTGATCTGTATGCAAAACTGGTATATGTATAAAATTTCATATCCCTTCGTCAAGTTGATTCTTCTCTATAGTAACAAGATCCCTTCTTTCACTCACCAAACAGTAATTGGATCACGTAGAAGGATGCTGCAGTCCTCCGCCATGTTTACTGGGGTGCAATCTAAAACAGAAAATAAAAAATAATTTTATAGCTTACAGCAGCAGGTAACGAAGATAAAGGAAAGCCAAAGTGTATCTTAGGTTAAGAGCCACAGGGATACCTTTCCAGAATACATTGTTGAACCAAACGTAAAGTTCTTCAAGATTCAAAGACGAGGAATCCCGAGTATACACGAGATAGCACGAAGTCAAACGAATAAGAATACACAATGGCAACGTGTGGGATATGTGAATTCCGCATACCGTGGAGATCCGTAAATTTTCAAAACAATTATAGGGCGCTCTAAAACGAACGACCGATGTTCCTAGAGGTTTGTTTTCAGGGTGTTAGACATTAAGGAAATATATTCAGAGTGAAAGGATGGCTACTTCCCATATATACATATATATATCTAAAGACGAGAAGAATCCAACGGTAACAAAGCGTTAACGAGGGGATAGAGGGAATATGTTAAGACAGCTGGGTTAACACGTTGGTTTCATCAACGAGCCTCAACAGCCTCCGTATATCTGATATACAGTCAGCAGAGGTAAAATTTCAAAGTAAAATTTTATAAAATAACAAACTACAAACGTAAGAACGATTTCATCCGTTTACACCCTCGCCTTAAGTGTTACTCTACGGATATACAGAGCTGCCGGTATTACGTAAATGCCTATACCCATATAGAGATAATTCACCCATCCCAGAAATTAATTGCTCCCGTTAACACGAACGGCCTATCTCGTCTATCCAGAAAGGGAAATAGGGCCATCCTTAAGGCGGCTCCGTAGATTGCTACACTTTCCCAATGCTGGCGCCGGTATCAATTATCTTCATAAAATTCCAAAATGGGGTATTCCAAAATGTCAGTCCCATTCGTGACTGCGAGTAAACGATTAGCCAACGCTCAGGGCCTTTCGAATCGGCAGTTGGCAGCAATGGCTGATACGTATTTCGTTTTCCCGTTAGACGTAATGGAAGCAGGCAGTATAGTAGATACGTCCATTCAGGCGCAGATAGACGCGAGAACTCCAGGGAATAGGACAGCTTTCAGGGGGTTTTTAACGTGCTTTAAGAGAAATAGGTGAAAGGGTAGGTGTGTACCAGTGAGCAAAGGGGATAGGAATGAAGTAAAAGGAAAGAAGATGAGCGGGAAGAAAAGAAAAAAGAAAAATGACCTAACGAGTTTTTAGCGAACAATTTCGAAAGAGAGTCTCTCCACCAACATTGGCAGCCCTGGTACTCTTCTTCCTTGTCACATAAAGCAGAGAAATGTTTAACTGGCCAATGTTTACGTACTACATTATTTCCATACAACTCCCCATGGCTTTAACTAGTCTAACTTAATATCTAGGGAATATTCTGCGTTTTACTGTTGCACATCATGCATCCCTTACTGCATTTCCTCCCTTGGATGCTACACTGACTGGCTGTGAATAACAAGTGGCTTGATGCTTGTGCATTATTCTCATAATCCTCAGAGTACTTGCGCAGTGCAACGAAAACACTTGTAGGTACTACTCCAAGGTTCCTTGATGTACTACCGTTATATAATACAGCAAGTATTCCCATCGAGCGACGCAATAAGAAGTCGGTGAGGACAGAGATGAATTATTGGACAAGCATTAAGTTTGAAGTATTTATCAGTGGTACTTGGCTATGGCTGTACCAGGCTACTTGTGTACTCTGTAATCAGAACGTAGTTTAACAACTTCCCGTCACTGTTGGTTGTCGTATTGAACTTATGAGAAACTTTCCACTTAACAATTCAGAATAATTGTAATTCGCCATGACAAGATTTGCCTGCATGCTCAAGCAGCGCGAGGACTTCCTAAGCTTGTAAACTTCTCTAAGCTCGTATCCACTCTGTGAGAAATGTCAGCGTGCTCTTTGATCCCCATAGAGACAAAGCCAACCAATCATGATTGACTGACAGATTGATATAGATTTTGAAATAGAAGGTCAAAGGTCGCTACATCAAATGACACAACGAATGTCCGCAGTGACAGTTTGATAAATATTAATAAAAATTAAAGCAATAATATTACTAGCGTTTACCGAGGCTTTACAATTCATTATAAACTCATCTAACTCATTATTTTAATATACTTTTACTGACTAACATTGATTCTGGACCAGAAATGCGTATAAGAGTAGGTTAAAGACTGACAGTACTGAACTACTGCTTAAAAGTGATGGAACAGAGATGCTTCGTGTAAATGTCTTATAATTTTCAGGGCTGAGAATTGGAGCGAAATAACGTTTAATCTTGGAATATGTCATTGCGGTAAAGAAGCTTGCAAGCTCCGTCGTAAGGAGTCTCTATATTGCGGGAAGCCGATTATTATTGCATGTTTCTGCATAAGTGCACTAAGGCGATCTCATTGGAAAGCAATGCACAGATTTATATCTATATACACTGCTTGATCTATGAATTTATCTGGCAAGTATACGCAAAACGGAATCTGTCTAGAATGAATTGACCATCTTGAGGTAGTCTTTGTCGCATGAGACGAATATAAGCAGGTCAGTGTTAGGATGCTCTGGATGTAGAAAAAGGAGGAAGTGCAAGTTCAGGACGTCCCAGGACGACGGCGAATGCTGTCTTCCCTTTCATCAGTTTTCACTTATCGCACCAGGACTTGGATGAAGCATTGCCGTTACTGCTGTTAGCAAAAGCGACGAAGGGAGCATTGGCATGAACAGGATCTTCCTGTGAAAACGAACCTTGATATATTATCTGTGATAAGAAATGCATGAAAGGGTATCCAAAAAAGACTTACAGGAGAATGCTCAATAGACACTTGACGACTCAGAGTTTATATGGTGCTGAGCCTGGAGGATGAGAAATAACGGAAACTGCGTATGGAGTTCTTCCTGAAAAATTTTAGTCCTGGTTAGGGGTATTCTGCTGAATTGAATCAGTAGGAAATTTCCCACAAGGACTTTTCGAACAGTCCTTGGGAATTTGTCCTTATTGAATGCGGCTTCCTTTCTTTATTTGTTCCTGGCACATTGCTTTGGATTATATGAGATACAATGGACTGCGAAATTCAACATGAAGACGGACTGAAAGGATGGGGAGTCAAAGATGAACTCCACCACTGAAAGAAGTCAAACATCAGACACGATCAAGGATGAGAGGTTGACTGATAAAAATTATATTGGCTCCAAGGGTGATGCCGATGAGGATCTAGGGGATCTTTTGAAAAATATGGAAGAAGAGGAGAAGGAGGAGGAGGAGGAGAAGGGGAAAGAAATGTTTCCTTAAAATTTTCCCAGGACACGTTCCACCTATAGTTGATAGTTCAGTTCAGAAATCTTATTAAATTTGTTCAAAAATTCATTTTCAAAACTCCAATTCTGAACTTTATGTAACTTCACAGTAAATCACGCGACTCAAAGAACAAATGAAAAATTATTTCCTGAAAAAAAAAAAAATTCTGTTAATATTCATACTTTTTGAAAAGTTTCTACAGCCAACCTCAGACGCGTCGATAAAAATTATACGAAAGCATATTGACCATAGGATATATAATATCGTAAAGTGCCTTGAGAGTGAGCAAAGAGTATAGAGAGTAATAATAAGCAGAACGAAGAGGAGTGACGAAAGGAGGACGTGTGTGAACCTAGCATCTCAACTAGTAGCATCTCACAAATAAACTTCATATTTACTTGCATCCATCATAGTTCCACAGTTCTTGATAAGTTTTCACAATAGTTCAATTGATTTATCCCCTAAAACCACGTTTTTAAGAAATGAGATGCTAACTTCTCCTACAGCTTGTTAGCATCTCATGGAATTTCACATATATGAGCATAGAGGAAGAAAATCCTGCAGAGTTCTATCCCCTAGGAAAGTTATCTCAATCGTTCTAACGATTAAACCACGTGGGTAACAGTTTTATCATATTGATCAGCATCTCAGCCATACTATAGTGAGATGCTGACATTTAGGGGTGAGTTCCGGCCTCCCTCGTGGGTAAAATCCACAGTTTTGATTAGCCTGCATACCCTCGAAAAGAGTTCTGGCCTCTCATCATCTTTAAACAATTATTAAAAATTATTTATCAGCATCTCAGCTGTATTATAGTGATGGAGCCAGATATTATTACGTCTGTGTCGTTGGTTCTGCGTATCGCTGAGAGCGAGTACAAAATCTGACAACCCCCCCGGTCGAAAAATAGTTCTCAAAAAGTTCTATAGATAATTCTAATGGTGTAAAGCTGAAAAATTAAAACTGAAAGTTCCAGGATTTCGAAGATTCTCTGTAGCAAGTAGGGTACATTTGAAAAAAAAAATAAGAGTTCCGGATAGTTCTCAAAGAGTTCTATCGATAATTCTTATGGTAAAACGCTGAGAAATTAAAATTAAACAAGTTCTGTGACTTCGAAGATTTTGCGTAGCAAGTAAGGTAGATTCGGCCAAAAAAAAAAAGAAGAGTTCCAGGAGTTCTGATGGGAGTTCCTGATAGTTCTCAAAGAGTTCTACAAAACGAATACCTAGATTTGATTAATCCATCCAGTATATGATTTTATATGATTAATTGATTTTTTGAAATACTCATTTCAAAATTATTTTTTGACGAAATTTGGATATGTATTGTACCCAAAACCTATAGGGAACTGTAGAACTCTTTGAGAACTATTCAGAACACTGAAAAAAATACGATTTTCTAAAAGATGGTGGGCTGACGCATTTTTTCAAACTTTATTTTCAAGCGGATAATGATCGGAACTATTGATAAAAAGTACAAAGAACTGTAGAACTATGGTTAATCTATTCGGAACTCCCAAAAAAATTACATTTTTTCAAAAATGGTGGGCGCTGTGAAGTTTGCCCCTCATTTTTTAAAATCGCGATTTTCCATATTTAATCGACAGAACTAGTTCTGAAAACCATCAGGAAATCTAGAACTCTTCTGCGGGCAATCAGAACTACAACTATTTTTTTTAAATGAGCATAATGATGAGCTAACTACACAGAGTTCCCTAAATGTCAGCATCTCACAATACTATGACTGAGATGCTGATAAATAATTTTTAATAATTGTTTAGAGATGATAAGAGGCCAGAACTCTTTTCGAGGGTATGCAGGCTAATCAAAACTGTGGATTTTACCCACGAGGGAGGCCGGATCTCACCCCTAAATGTCAGCATCTCGCTATAGTATGGCTGAGATGCTGATAAATATGATAAAACTGTTACCCACGTGGTTTAATCGTTAGAACGATTGAGATCGTTCTAACGATTAAACCACGTGGGTAACAGTTTTATCATATTGATCAGCATCTCAGCCATACTATAGTGAGATGCTGACATTTAGGGGTGAGTTCCGGCCTCCCTCGTGGGTAAAATCCACAGTTTTGATTAGCCTGCATACCCTCGAAAAGAGTTCTGGCCTCTCATCATCTTTAAACAATTATTAAAAATTATTTATCAGCATCTCAGTCATAGTATTGTGAGATGCTGACATTTAGGGAACTCTGTGTAGTTAGCTCATCATTATGCTCATTTAAAAAAAATAGTTGTAGTTCTGATTGCCCGCAGAAGAGTTCTAGATTTCCTGATGGTTTGTCGTTGGTTCTGCGTATCGCTGAGAGCGAGTACAAAATCTGACAACCCCCCCGGTCGAAAAATAGTTCTCAAAAAGTTCTATAGATAATTCTAATGGTGTAAAGCTGAAAAATTAAAACTGAAAGTTCCAGGATTTCGAAGATTCTCTGTAGCAAGTAGGGTACATTTGAAAAAAAAAATAAGAGTTCCGGATAGTTCTCAAAGAGTTCTATCGATAATTCTTATGGTAAAACGCTGAGAAATTAAAATTAAACAAGTTCTGTGACTTCGAAGATTTTGCGTAGCAAGTAAGGTAGATTCGGCCAAAAAAAAAAAGAAGAGTTCCAGGAGTTCTGATGGGAGTTCCTGATAGTTCTCAAAGAGTTCTACAAAACGAATACCTAGATTTGATTAATCCATCCAGTATATGATTTTATATGATTAATTGATTTTTTGAAATACTCATTTCAAAATTATTTTTTGACGAAATTTGGATATGTATTGTACCCAAAACCTATAGGGAACTGTAGAACTCTTTGAGAACTATTCAGAACACTGAAAAAAATACGATTTTCTAAAAGATGGTGGGCTGACGCATTTTTTCAAACTTTATTTTCAAGCGGATAATGATCGGAACTATTGATAAAAAGTACAAAGAACTGTAGAACTATGGTTAATCTATTCGGAACTCCCAAAAAAATTACATTTTTTCAAAAATGGTGGGCGCTGTGAAGTTTGCCCCTCATTTTTTAAAATCGCGATTTTCCATATTTAATCGACAGAACTAGTTCTGAAAACCATCAGGAAATCTAGAACTCTTCTGCGGGCAATCAGAACTACAACTATTTTTTTTAAATGAGCATAATGATGAGCTAACTACACAGAGTTCCCTAAATGTCAGCATCTCACAATACTATGACTGAGATGCTGATAAATAATTTTTAATAATTGTTTAGAGATGATAAGAGGCCAGAACTCTTTTCGAGGGTATGCAGGCTAATCAAAACTGTGGATTTTACCCACGAGGGAGGCCGGAACTCACCCCTAAATGTCAGCATCTCACTATAGTATGGCTGAGATGCTGATCAATATGATAAAACTGTTACCCACGTGGTTTAATCGTTAGAACGATTGAGATAACTTTCCTAGGGGATAGAACTCTGCAGGATTTTCTTCCTCTATGCTCATATATGTGAAATTCCATGAGATGCTAACAAGCTGTACGAGAAGTTAGCATCTCATTTCTTAAAAACGTGGTTTGTATATGTGAAATTCGATGAGATGCTAACAAGCTGTACGAGAAGTTAGCATCTCATTTCTTAAAAGCGTGGTTTTAGGGGATAAATCAATTGAACTATTGTTAAAACTTATCAAGAACTATGGAACCATGATGGATGCAAGTAAGTATGAAGTTTATTTGTGAGATGCTAATAGTCGAGATGCTAGGTTCACACAGGTTAAAGGAGGTATAGATGAAAAATACAAGGTCTAAGTTATGCATCTGGATGAAAGCAGTAAACTGGCCCACAGGATGAAGTAGGAGTCCGAGTAATAGAAACTGGGTCAAAAGTGGTTGTAGTCGATGCCAAAAGCAGAATACTCGATGCGCCGGGACATCCGGCCACCATTTGGGTAACCAGAAGAGAGGGAGGGGAAAAGAGGAGGTAAAAAGATTACGAGCAAACCGAGAAAAAGTAAATGTGGCCATGTAGTCTATGCGACGTCGCGCCGCACCGAAACAAGAAGGAAAACAAAAAAAGTTTATAAATAAGCGGCAAATAATTTCTCCAATAAAAGTAACGTTATCGTTACACCTTCTGAAGCACAGTCGACTATAGACAGGCTGACCCTGATGCATTCTATTACTCATTGAGCAATTCCACGAGTCATCAGCACAATGCGCTGTATGTAATACATATATCGGCGTACTAAAGGAATTTCACTGAAAAATTATTCCAGCAGAAACAAGGATCTACGTATCTGACAATATTTCCTATGTTATCCCAGTGTTACGTAGCATTAGTGGCTCCCGGAGAATTTACCACTGTATTCTCTCTCTCCCTCGCTCCTGCTATGTATTATGCATCAAGGATTATGCACTAGAAGGAGTCCAGGGTCTTGGGTCGTTAGCGGTGAGAATTAATGCAGCCCAATGGACGATTTATCACGATCCACTTTATCGTCCTGGATTTCAATGCCTTGTGAACTTACAGAAGATTCCATTTAGATCGAATTCTCCGTTTGTGTTCAAGACGTCCGCACTTCTCGACAGGACAAAATACACTTTAGCATTTCATGATGCCGAAGGGTCTTGAAAATTCGTACATCCTAAGCAGTATCCTCATCGTAATTTTTCAATTTCTTTCGAAGGATGCACCCAGCAGGTAGATCCTTTAGGGATGTAAAATGCGTGTAATTTGATTGGCAATGCCTTTTAATGTCCCTCAGGAAAGCGAAGTCCTGCAGGATATTAAGAGGCTAATGGCCCAGCCCGTAACGGTCGAGGAAGTGCCAGGACCAATTAAGAAGTTAATTACCTCCGAGGAATCCTCCTAGCTAGCCATAGGCCTTAATACCATGTCGAGGATATAGGTACTAATTTCACTAGGCTAATATAAAGGCCCGTGCATTAACACGAGAAATATACTATACTCTTATAAATCTATAATCGTCTGCAGTACAGGATTCTCCAATTAACAGTGACAACGATGATACAGCGAATCCAGAAGGGACGACGACCCTGCTATACTGTAACCATAACCCCAATGCAGTAACTTTAGCTAAAAGCTGGCTTATGGGCATAGATAATAATGTCAGGTCAAAGGGCAGAAAGTTCAAACCTCGTGTCGCCCACCTCGTATATAGGGGATGCTTTAACAATGCTGAGCCTCACCTATATCCCCCCAGCGGGACTTTCCATTACCTTTCCAAGCGTCCAATCCACGTTTCTACCAACGTACATAGAGACACAGGATCAGGAGTGAAAAAGTGCTGGCTGCATGCACGACCTGCCCGCTGCCTGTCCAGGCTAATTACTAAGTAGGACTGCCGGGCGAATTTAATAACACCGTAATTTTACTGTGACAATAATTAGAAGCGAAGCGTCTGCTTGTGCCCTCAATCGGATTAACTAATTTTTCACGGGAATCGACCATCGAGGAAAACCAGTAGAACGACGGGTTAATCTGAGGAAAAAGTAAAGAAAATTATATATATTTCAAAAGGAAGATTTAGCAATTTTAATATATTCTCACCCTCTCTTCAGCCAAAACTCATTAGAAGCGCCAGTTTAATTAGAGCTCGAAGTATAACGAGCGCCTGCGAGCAGGCAACCGGCGGTGTACGAATTGATAGTACCTGAGAAGTACGGCAGATGGCGGTGCGGCTTTAAAGTACACCGAACAAAACCTCGTCTCGTTACACTGATAAAGAGACTCTGATTGCAAGCTGGAGCCAAAGAAAATCTGTTCCATGCTGGTAGCGCGTATGTACGTGGCAGCCAACAGCCCTTTTGGTCCAGCTGAGTTATTAGATTTAAATGCAAATTGGTTAGGATACTATCTGCCTATCTGCCATTGCACTCGTACCCAAGGAACGCCTCGACGATTTACATAGCACGAATGTCGACGTTCAAATTTTGAGACGAGGGTATATCTGGATATTCGTGAGTGTCTGTAGGGTCGAGATTAGCATTTTTATGTTGGAAGAAGAAGAAGAGGGGGTGGTGAGATGTATAGCGCATAAAACCAGAGAGAAAGAGAGGGAGAAGGAAAAAAGGAAGAATACAACAAAGAAAAAATCGAAATGTAAAGCTTTGGAAAGGTCTGGTAAGTGCGCGAGGAGGGCCGAGGCGCCACGCGCACCGATGCCTGGAAACTGCGGCTCCTCCGGCCCTGACCGCGATCGGAACTGCAGTCGTCGTAGTCGAGAGAAGGGATGGGGGGCTCTGCTAGTGGATTCGTAACGGTGATCAAACTAGACAGTGCCCCAGTGCCGTCGGAAAAGGTAACGGGTACTATTTGGAATGACAGCCAAAAGTTGGCGAGAGCTTTTCAGATAAGTTATACGTAGAATTTACAAGAAAAATATTATTTTAAATACGTTAAGGATGACCGGTGGATCATTTGACATGGTCCATACTGTGCCAGACGTAATTTCTCATTGAAAGGATATCGTTGATTTCGAAAGCAAAGGATAAATAAAAGGTAGCTGTCACGTAACGGTGCCCAGCCAACTCTATCCGATCGACTGTCATGCCTGTCAGTGGATCGATAGGCACCTAAATGAAGTTCCCGTTACGTCACTGTGTCTCGCCAATCGTGGACTGCTTTAAATTAGCTTCATTAATTAAAGCCTGAAATCGATTGGACCATAGGGTGGCTGACAAACTACCCAACCCTGTAACACAGCCGCACAAGAATCCCAGAGACAGACAACATGCGTGGCTTGATAATTGCTTAATTAGTACCTGTGATTAATTAATCGACTCTATGCCACTAGACTATATACGGAGAAATACACGCCGTACGTAATACAACTATACAGTAGCGTGAGTCGAATAAGGTCGAAAGAAGCCAATTGAAAATACAGGTAATAACAGTTTCCACGTGGATCAGACTCCTGGGAATGATCTTTCACTCAGACTTGAAGGCTCCGAGCTACCGAATTCTTGTTCCTCTATTCCTCTCTTGGGTTAAATTGCCTAGGATCTTTATTACACCCTCTAGTTTAGCAGCAAGCTCATCAGCACCTCAGGTACAAAAGAGCCACCTATTCCACTGTAGCCATCTAACCATCAAGCTGGGGTTGCACCTAGGGTGTTGGATACGTGGTAAGTACCAGGACAAACCCACGGCTATTCATTCTCCACTAGGCTATTTTTCTAGCCCTGTGCTGATCCCTGGCACTCTCACTCTCACTCCCTCGTTCCCACTCTCAGCCCTGGGTAGCCTTCCACCGAGTTCCTCGGTTTCCTGGCATACATAATTCATCCTGGCGTGCCGCGTAAACAATAATACTTCAGCCGGATCCTCGAGAACAATGGCTATCGGCAGCCTGGTGGCGTGTTCCTGATGGAAAGAAAGAAATAAAGAGAAGTGAAGGATTCGACAATGAGTCCTGGACTAGGGCGCCTACCTCGTAGAGGACTACGTAATGGATATACACGTACCTGGTGTATTATGCTGAAAGAGTAGGACCAGGTTGGAGGCTTCGTTGTGGCGAGGGAGGAAGCTCGTTAAGACGCTCGTAAAACCTTGCGGAATAATCAAGAAGCTTTCCAGCGACGCCAGGGCGTCGCCTAGCGAGGAGCTAGGAAACGTGCCCTGGAAACATCCTGAACCTCCGAGACGACCGAGATCTTAAAAGTTGTTGCAAAAAAGGTCCTTCGCTCCTGGTCCAATTAAGTCGACTGGTTAAATTTGCATTCCGGGCACTTTCTTCCTTGTTTTCTTAAAAGTCCTTTTTTTAAACGCGTGCAGCTGCCCCAAGTACGTATACATCTATCGCACCCGGTAGAGTTACCACGGCTGACAGACTATAGGTACCGGTCACGACTTCGCTGATAGGGCAAGTTTTCAATAGACATTTGCATATTTCACGAGCTGCCAACGAGGAAAGATCCTCAGGTCCTTCCGCTGGTGGCGATGCTACGTCGGGATGGAGGAGAGACGAACACCAGCTGTCCAGGACCTGAGCCAAAACAATCTCCCGGGACTCAATCCGTAGGGAAGCGGGACGAATTGAACTACGTAGGAATTATCGAACAGGATATAAGACGACATCCCGGAATTCCCTAGGGCATTTTACTAGGAATGAATTTCCCCCTTAATACATAGATCCTTATGGAGCCCGTTGGAATTTCTACGTCTTGAGATATTCGCCGCCTGGATCCAAATGTCTTTCAGGAATTCGAGAGGAGTCCGGAAGGCAAGATTAACAAATCTATTGGGAAACTACTGGAACTACCCGGGCACCTTGCAGACGAGAAAACTTCACCAACGGAATGTCATTGTTACGGCTAGAGAAATTACGCAAATTTTCATAAACAAAAAAAGAGCAAGCAAAAATTCACGAGCACTTAAAAATCCAATAGCTCTTTGCGAATTTTCCGTATATCGAGTATACGAATCGCAAGTAAATATAGACAGGAGATCGATGACAGAGAAAAAGGAATGACTGGAGAAATAAGGGCAGTAGGTATAACGGAGAAGGTAAAAAGTCGGTCGATCTACAGTGGTGCAAGGGAAATGGAAGGTGAACAAAAAAAAGATAGAAAAGTAGGAGTAGCATTGAAAATTCCTATACGGGCCATACCTATGGATATACGGTTGAAGTGGGCGGATTAAAAGAAAGAGAGAGAGAGAGAGAGAGAGAGAGCGCGCGAAAAAGACAAAGCGTGTGTATATACGGGAGAGAAAGAAACCGAGAAAAATTGGCAGAGTTGCGGAAAATCCAGGATAATAAATGGCATCGTGTTCGATCATAATCGAGGATGAATATTACGTCGAATTGAAGGCGACCGAATAAAAAGGGACAGATGGAAGATGAAGGTAGGTAACGGTAAACAAGGTAATATCTCCCAGAATGCATCAGGGGATGATCCGACATATATATATATATCGCAGTTCAGGACCGACGGTGTACATGTCTGGTAAATGCATAGCTACTCAGTTTGCTATGTGCCATTGATATATACGTAATATATATATATATATATATATATATATATATATATATATATATTATATATATATATGACACA
>NW_014333498.1:526068-527035 GCF_000341935.2 Cephus cinctus
ATATATATATATATATATATATATATATATATATATATATATTACATGCTTTACCCTCTGGTATGCGTCTGTTTGTGGATGCGATCGTAGAACACAGATACCGACGACGGCAGGACGTCGAGACGCCGACGGCAGAACGTCACGACGATTGTGGGCACACGCCCGTAACGGGCAACAAGCCAAATGCGAATTAACCTCGACGATTTTCCTATTGGACATCGATTTCGCGTCGTTAGGGACAATCAGGAAGGAACTGCGAGAAGAGGATTTGTCGTCGGCCAGAAATCCGTTGACAGAGATGAAGGAGAAGGGATGCAAACAAAAAAAATTTACAGAAGATATTTCACTGGTAAAGAATTGACAAAGAGAACGAGAAAAGGAATACGGGTGTCGATAGAATGAGAGAGAGAGAGAGAGAGAGAGAGAGAGAGAGAGAGAGAGAGAGAGAGAGAATGTAGAGACTAAAAGAGAACGAAGCATAGTGAAAAAAAATTTTGCTCTGGAAAGTCTGTGGAAAACAAACTTGAGCCGCAGCTGCTTACCCAGTTTTCCGTAAAATTCACCATCCGTTATGATTCCACGTCAAAACAGGGTTGACTGGATGAGAGGGGAAATTTCATGCTCACCAGTTCCTACCGTTCCCGTAGAAGCGACTTCTGATTTATGAATTTCTACGGGTTCTATAGAATCGCCTCGTACAGCTGCTCGTCAATCCTATTACGTAATACTGTAGGGAAAAAAGGGCTGGGAAAGCGAAAGAGGCTGTAGGAAATAATAACCATACGAGACCTGGACGTCGGTTGAGAATAGAGTAGTAAGTGTAGTAGGTATAGTAAGTGCAAGATAAGTTCCCTAATCGACTTCCAAGTGATGGAATTCGGCTACCTTCAATAGTTCCTGTTACACGGATTTGCACTAGGCTATTGAGACAGCCAGAGTGAGTGAGTGACTGTGTGTGTATATGAGG
>NW_014333498.1:527133-532803 GCF_000341935.2 Cephus cinctus
GGGGGGGGGGGGGGGTCGTTCAATATCTAAGCCCAAGTATAATTGTCTACTGAATATAGTTAAGTATAGAGGAACTGTTAGATGAGTGTCTTTTTGAGGGGCCATCTCCTTACGCGTTAAAAGATAAAAGAGACCCCTGATAGATATTATAAGAACTGGAATACCAACAATACGTTACAAAATACCGAAGTCGAGAATAAGGATATATTCTTATATCAGAGAAAGACTTTGATAGATTCTCTGAAATCCAGGTGAAATACCAGTTCCTAGAGAACCCCATGATTTTCATCAGACTCTACCTGCGCCCCGGAAACCCATAGGGAAATCCCACTGATATTTCCCGGCGATTTTATCAACCCGGACCCGGGATAGATAATTCCCCGAGCGTAAGATTCCAATTTATCAAAGAAAAGAAAAGGAAAATACATGAGACTAACAAAGAGGAAATTTCGATTTTTATAAAAAAAAACCTATGACGTATTCATTCTGAAATATCCACGCGCGCACATGGGAATTCTTACCCCTGTTCCCTCCAACCTATGTCACCCGCTCTCGTACTCTTACTCCTGTCTTTTCTTCTTTTGTATACCGCGCGCACCTCTGCGCATGCGCGTACCGAATTCCTAGGGAAATTCAGGTTCAGCTCAAACACCCAGGCATTGGGAGAAAAGTGAAGATAGCAGAGCCGATCGGATAGTCAAGGATTCTGGTTATAAAAAAACAGAGGAGAAAAAACCCTGAAAATAAATAAAGAAAAGCTAAAATAAAAAGATTGCAAAGAAAAGTTACAAGCGTTCGAAAAACGTTCGTCTGAAGATTCAGGTTTTCAAAGAGCATGGCAATGTTTTCGTACTCGCCATAAAGAAGATCGAGATTCGAATCTTGGTTCGAGTCTTGGCTGAATTTGCGGATGATATGTCGTTACCGTTCGAAAGTAATCATTCCCGTCCAAGACGATTCCGTCTCACGTTCTCGACTCCGACGTCGGACGTCCGCAAGAGACAAATTCGCCGAATAGAGAAGACTCATGGCTAACGTAAACTTTACGCTGATAGTTCGGTCCTATATAGAATTCCTGGATGATTTCATCGTTTTACTTTTTTCTTCTTCCTTCTTTACTATCTTTTATTCACTCATCATTTATCTCCTCCATCCTCCATTACGTACTCTAAGCAAATTTTTTTTGACAAATTCACAAATTTTTTTCTAAAACTTTCGACCAAAACTTATATAACATTCCCATACTTTCTCCCTCACTTTTATCTTTCTCTTGATCTCTCATCCTTCAACTCTATTCCGACAGCGGTGTAATAAAGGTTTACGGTATTCTATATGATACCACGAAAAGATACGGTAAGAAAAAAAAATTGAAAAAAAGTGTGAGAGAGAGAGAGAGAGCAATAAAATAATAAAATTTTCTAAGCTCTCCGCCACATTGAATACAGGGTATTTCACAAAACTTTTATCACCCTTACTTTTTTTTTCCACATTCCCAACACTCGCTCCGTGCGACCGTATCGAAATTGTGAAGAGGCAGTCAGGTGAAATGAAATATAAATAGAATTCTATGAGCAGTCTATATCTACACGGTTCTGATATGGAGAAGTAATAAATTTTCAATTTATTACCAGACGGAACGAGGACATTTCGGTAATAATTTTTTTTACAATTCTGAGTATCTGAAAAACAAACCATTTTAACGGAAAAAAAAAAAATTAATTTATACTGACAAATCAAGATACCAGACTCGTCAGCGATTATGAAAGTAAGAATCACAACAGCAAACAGTATCTTGCAATATAGTATTAGTGGCAACAGAAAAGTATAGTATATGGGAGATATCCGGTATAGCATATGGGAGAGAACGAAGGAGTCAGGTGAGGCCACTGGGTCAGGACCTTTTAAAGATACGTGGGGGAAGCGGCTAATCGAAAAAGTTTTACAGTCGAGAAAATAGCGGAATGGGGGAAGGAGGAGGAGAGCACCCTAAGGAGAACGCCACGGTATTGCACAAGAATGAGGACGGATTAGGGGCTGTTTCTGGAAATCCTTACGCATAAGGGTTGAACTTGATGAATTTCGTAAAACCACCAACCGGAACAAGGGTCGCGGGCTTTTTGTTCATTTTATACTACCTGTACATAGGACTGGCACTGTTATGACACTTTTCTGTCTCTTCCTAGCATTTTCGCTCTCATTTTTTTTTTTAACAGCCTGTATACACAGGTCTCATTACCCGCGGATTTCTCATTGCAATAACTTTGCATATTCGCGTTTTTGAGTTTGATGAAATGCGGATTTAAAAATTTGTTTTAAACATATTTCTTGAATACGCGAGGAAAATTACATAGAAAAAAACCTGAGACAAAAATTACTGACTAACAAGAATTTTTCATAATACTTATATTCTCGCTAGTTTTTACAAAAAACTTTAATACACTACGCACGTATATTCATGAATTACTTCATTATAGTATCCAGTCGCCGTAAATAATACACATGCTAAAGTGTCTATATCGAATCAGTTCTGAATTCGAATAAAAAAAATTTCAAATGCCTCCCAAGTAGATGTATTTTTTCAGCATCTTATTGCCATAAGAATCCCATCAAAATATTTCCCACTGATAATGGAAAACGGTTCGTTATCTTTGGCAAAAGAAAATCATTGAAAATTGACAATTTTTCTGTAGGATGGCTAAAGATCGCGATGAAACAAGAAAAGTACATATAGGGACCATACAGTCGACTTGGGAGGCATTTCAAAATTTTTTATTAGAATGATACGAAATATAAACTTTAGCCTATATATACATTTGTTTTCTTTCAATATTCAAAGCATTTTCCCAGAACCCACCCGTAAGGGGAAATCCCCCCCGAACATAAACAATTTACCGAACACTTATTACCCGCAGTTACAATAGTTACCATGGCAACTATTAGACTGTATAGGATTAACGCATACAGAATAGCCTAAAATGATTAAAGGATGGGAGGGTAAAATGACGAAGAGGGGTAGATAAGGGGTGGCAAGGTCAAACAAAGTATAACCTTTGCAGACCTTTTAACAGACGATACTTTTTTTTTCAATTTTCACCCTCTTTTTTCTCATCCCCATTTTCGCTGCACGACGACAATTTCATTCTAACTTCCCAATGGAGTTAACTAACCGAGTTTTGGGAATTCTCGTTCGGACGTTTCGTAGTATGCTGAGACTAAGTAAGCCCGACGGTATTACAATAAAAAGGATTCATCCCCTATCATCCCACGTAGTTCTCATTCCTCGGCACAGAGTGAATTTGCCCGCTGAGGTCTAACTAAAAAATAAATAATTACTGAAAAACTTGGCACGGTGCAACAAAGACAAGATTTCTCGTCCTGAGGAAAAACTTTGAATTACCGTAAAGGGGTTGTAGTTTTTCTATTGTCGAGCTGTATAAATTGCACCAGCACGACCACCAACCTGCAACTCTCGTAGCACCCCTGCACTTGTTTCTTTCTAAAGTTTTTGTTCTCCAATTTTTTTCTGCCATTCTGCAAATAGTTATACTATTGTGCTTCGTTAAACGCGAAAGAAAGATAGAAATAGGGAGAGAAAGAGAGAAAGAGAGAAATGGAATAATGGCCATCCATGGTGAGAAGCGAAACCTTGAGGGCTTCGCTTTCGTTATGTTGGCACGATTATCGAGCGCTCACGCAAAGCTCGGCCTTGTCTTACTCGTATATGTATAGTATATGCGAGTATAATAAAAAGATCCGCTCCATCAGTTCTTACATAATATTTTATCCTTTCTAAATTCAGCGAAATTCTTTGTTTCGGACTTATCGTTCCTCCTAATTCACGTTCCCCGTAAACAAATATAGGTTACTTGCAGTATCACAAATCCACCAATTAGTAACATTTGTCAACCTCTTTTCTTTAACCGTCTTTATAAAACTTCGAATCATATCAAACAGAGACTTTCTATATCTTGTTATTACTTGTTAAAACTTTTTTTAAAACTCACATTCAAGAAAACACATTTCACAATTCACCGATCCCACAAACGATTTTCTACCTTCGATCGTCCTCATTTCTATTTCTCTTTGATTCTTCATTCTCATTTGCGTCCTGTTATTGATTCTCTGGCGACAGTCTGCAAATAAGTGATCACTTCTTTCGGACGTATTTTTTCTCATAAGACGACTGTTTTCTTATCCCATGTTCTCGTTGTAGCGAACCATTCTCAAGGCCAAGTCTCGCCATCTATGTCAGCCATTAATATAAATTGTAATGATAACGTGGCGACACCTATTCGCATCTATAGTAACTAAATCGAAATCGACTTCGAAGTCGCCATCTGTTAGTAATAAAATTAGGATATACAAGAAATACCGACCTAAAACACATCCACGAACAAATGATCATTTTGAGAAACAACGTAATTGACTTTATTCTAAATCTTTAACATATTTAAGTAGTATATTATTAGTGATTCGGTTCAACAGTGTTAAATCATACCGTTAAAAAAAGTCATCAATGGGTTTTTATATACGAACTATTTAATATATTACCGCAAATGATAATCCTTAATATTTTTTTTTTTTTTCAATGAAAAGTATTTTTACATCGTACATTCCACATATATGATTTTCTTTTATGGGACTGCCAACTTTTTAACAAGTCCAAAAAATAGCATTGACATCTAAATAACGAAGTTTAGTACAGCTTCGCTCGTTCTACTGAGAGCGAAGAATTCATTTTTGTACTATCACATAATTGTTTGAATAGTAGAAATACTGCATTAGTATTGCACGCTGATAAAAAAAACACTTCAGCTGGTTCAAAATCAGAAATCAAAATTGACTCAATACTGATTCCCAACTTCGAAAATTCCTATCACTACAATCTGGTACCATGCTTGGACTGATGTCAGAAATTCACTTGCGTCTACAATTAGTAATTATACTTGGGCCAATGTTGATTCCAAATTTATAAAAGATATAGATGGCTGCAATTGGGTATGACCTTTGTACCAATGTTATTTGCCAATTCATAAAATACATATTTGTCTACAATTGGGTGCCATGGCTGGACCAATACTAGTTTTCAAGCCAAAGAATCGTTTCATCCTACATTTCAAAAATAAATGGTCATTCAATCTTATATCAACATTAGACAAGCATTTCAGTCCCGTTTAATTGGTTGCCATAATAAAGCCAATGTTAGGTCAATATTGAAGACAGCCTGCCAATATTTGAATTGCTATTTGAAATATATATACATACATTGGGACATACGATACGATCTCTTTATGATTCTATATATATATATATATATATAATATGTATACAATACAGGGTGAACCACGAATCGTGATCAGTAGAAAGTACTTTGTTATTAGCAGTCCGATCGAAAATGTTTTTATCAGCTTTTGCATGATTTCAAGAGAGCTTTAACGTGCTAGTGAAAAATTACTGGTCAACTCTTTTTTAAAATGTTTTTTCAAGGTTACCTTGAAGTTTTTGCAACTAAACATATAATTTTTTTACGCCTGTCTGTTAGAGGATTTCAAGACGAATTCGGCACATGTAAGGACATGACATTTTTTTCATCTGGTTCGAATGAAAATTAAAAAACTTTCTATCACAAGGAGAATCACAGCTGCGCCGTTATTACGCAACCAATGTTGT
>NW_014333499.1:0-1656 GCF_000341935.2 Cephus cinctus
TCCCAGTCAGTCCCAGACTGCCCTACACAGACCCAGTCTGTTCCAAAAATATCCCAGACGTTCCCAGTGTGTCCCAGAATTTTCCAAAAAAATCCCAGACGGTCCCAATCTGTCCCAGACGGTCCCAGTCTGTCCCAGACTCTCCCAGACTGTCCCAGACAGACGTAGACAGTTCCAAAAAAATCCCAGATGGTCCCTGTATGTCCCAGACTGTCCCAGACAGTCGCCGACTGTTCCAGACAGTCGCCGACTGTTCCAAAAAAATTCCAGACGTTCCCAGTCTGTCCCAGTCAATCCCAGACTGTCCCAGGCTGCCCCTGAAAAATTGCAGGCGGTCCCAGTCTGTCCTAGACTGTCCCAGCCGGTCCCAGTCTGCCTAGACAGTCCCAGTCTGTCACAGACTGTCCCAGAAAGTCCCGAACTGTTCCAGACTGTTCCAGAAAAATTCCAGGCCGTCCCAGCCAGTCCCAGACTGTTAGGAAAACATCCAAGACGGTCCCAGTCTGTCCCAGGCTCTCCCAGACTGTTCCAAAAATATCCTAGACTGTCCCAGGCTGTCCCTGACTGTCCCAGACTGTTCCAGAAGAATCCCAGTCGGTCCCAGCCTGTCCCAGATTGGCCCAGACAGTCCCAGGCTGCTCCAAATATATCCCAGTCTGTCCCAGACGGTTCCAGACAGTCGCAGAGAGTTCCAAAAAAGTCCAGTCGGTCCCAGTCTGTCCCAGACTGTTCCAGACTGACTCAGGCTGTCCCAGACTGTTCCAGACTGTCCCAGGCTGTCCCAGACTGTTCCAGAAGAAACCCAGTCGGTCCCAGACTGTCCCAGACTGTTCCAGAAGAATCCCAGTCGGTCCCAGTCTGTCCCAGACTGTCCCAGACTGTCCTAGACTGTCCCAAAAAAATCCCAGATGGTCCCAGTCTGTTCCAGACTGTCTCACACTGTCCCACGCGGTTCCAAAAATATCTCAGTCTGACCCAGACGATCCCGGAGAGTCGCAGACTGTTCCAAAAAAATCCCAGTCGGTCCCAGTCTGTCCCAGACTGTCCTACACTGTTCAAAAAACATCCCACTCTGTCCCAGACTGTCCTACACTGTTCAAAAAACATCCCACTCTGTCCCAGACTGTCCTACACTGTTCAAAAAACATCCCACTCTGTCCCAGACTGTCCCAGCCTGTCCCACATAGTCCTAGACTGTTCCAAACAAATACCAGTCGGTCCCAGTCTGTCCCAGACTGTCCTACACTGTTCAAAAAACATCCCACTCTGTCCCAGACTGTCCCAGACTGTCCCACATAGTCCTAGACTGTTCCAAACATATCCCAGATGGTCCCACTCCGTCCCATACTGTCCCAGACTGTACCAGACTGCAACACACAGTCCTAGACTGTTCCAAACAAATCCCAGATGGTCCCACTCCGTCCCAGTCTGTCCCAGACTGTACCAGACTGTTCCCAAAATATCCCAGTCGGTCCCAGAATATCCCACACTGTCCCACGCTGTTCCAAAAATATCCCAGTCTGTCCCAGTCGTTCCCAGTCTGCCCCAGACTGTTCCAGAAGAATCCTAGTCGGTCCCAGTCTGTCCGAGACTGTCCCAGACAGTCCGTGGATGTTCCAAAAATATCCCAGTCGGTGCCAGTCTGTCCCAGACTGT
>NW_014333499.1:1868-4944 GCF_000341935.2 Cephus cinctus
CCAAAAATATCCCAGTCGGTGCCAGTCTGTCCCAGTCTGTCCCAGACTGTTCCAAAAATATTCCAGACAGTCCCAGTCGGTCCCAGTCGGTCTCAGACTGTCCCAGACTGTTCCAAAAAAATTCCAGACGGTCCCAGTCTGTACCAGACGGTCCCAGACTCTTCCGAAAAAATACCAGTCGTTCCCAGGGTGTCCCAGACTGACCCAGAGCGCGCCAGACAGTTCCAGACTGTTCCAGAAAAATTCCAGGTGGTCCCAGTCTCAACTAGACAGTCCCAGACAGACCCAGACAGTTCCAGAAAAATTCCAGGCTGTCTCAGTCTGTCCCAGACAGTCCCAGACAGACCCAGACACTTCCAGAAAAATTCCTGGCGTTCCCAGACTACCCCACACAGCCCCACACAGTCACAGACTGTTCCAAAAAAATTCCAGACGGACCTAGTCTGTCCCAGAAGGTCCCAGACAGTCCCAGGCTATCACAGACTGTCACAGACTGTTCCAAAATATCCAAGGCTCTCCCTGTTAGTCCCAGACTGTCCCAGACTGTCCTAGTCAGTTCCAATGAAATCCCAGACGGACCCAGTCTGTCCCAGACAGCCCCAGACTATTCCAAAAAACTTCCAGATGGTCCCAGTCTGTCCCAGACAGTCCCAGACTGTTCCAGACTGTGACAGACTGTTAAAAACAATTCGGAGGTGGTCCCAGTCAGTCCCAGACTTTCCCAGACTGTCCTAGACAGTTCCAAAAAAATTGCAGACGGTCCCAGTCTGTCCTAGATTGTTCCAAAATAATTCCAGACGGTCCCAGTGTGTCCCAGGCATTCCCAGACTCTTCCAGAAAATATCTAGGCGGTCCCAGTCTGTCCCAGACTGTCGCAGACTGTCCTAGATTGTTCCAAAACAGTTCCAGACGGACCCAGTGTGTCCCAGACTGTTCCAGACAGTCCCGGACTGTTTCAGACTATTCCAGAAAAATTCCAGACTGTCAAATACTGTCCCAGACAGTCCCAGACTGTTCCAGAAAAATTCCAGGCGGTCCCAGTCTGCCGCAGACATTCCCAGACTGTTCCAGAAAAATTCCAGGAGGTCTCAGACTGTCCCAGTCTGTACCAGACAGCCCTAGACTGTTCCAAAAGAATCCCAGACGGTAACAGTCTGTCCTAGACAGTCCCATACTGTCCCAGGCTGCCCCAGACTGTCCAGGGTGTTGTACAAAAATTCCAGGCGTTCCCAGTCTGCCCAGGACAATACCAGGCTGTTCCGAAAAAATTCCAGACGGTCTCAGTCTATCGCAGACAATCCCAGACTGTCCCAGACTGTCCTAGACGGTCCCAGTCTGTCCCAGACTGTCCCAGTCTGTGCCAGACTGACCCAGAAAGTCCAAACTGTTCCAGACGGTTCCAGAAAAATTCCAGGCCGACCCAGACGGTCCCAGACAGTGCCAGACTGTTAGGAAAACATCGAAGACGGTCCCAGTCTGTCCCAGGCTGTTCCAGAAAAATTCCAGGCGGTCCCAGACTGTCCTAGACTGTCACAGACTGTCACAGACTGTCACAGACAGTCACAGAATGTTCAAAAAAAATCCAAGGAGGTCCCAATCAGTCCCAGACTGTCCCAGGCTGCCCCAGAAAAATTCCAGGCGGTCCCAGACTGTCCAGGACAATACCAGGCAGTTCCAAAAAAATTCCAGATGGTCCCAGTCTGTCCTAGACTGTTCCAGAAATATCCCAGTCGGTCCCAGACTGTCCCAGGCTGCCCCAGAAAAATTCCAGGCGGTCCCAGACTGTCCAGGACAATACCAGGCAGTTCCAAAAAAATTCCAGATGGTCCCAGTCTGTCCTAGACTGTTCCAGAAATATCCCAGTCGGACCCAGTCTGTCCCAGTCTGTCCCAGTCTGTGCCAGACAGCCCCTGGCTTTTCCAAAAATATTCCAGACTGTCCCAGTCTGTCCCAGACTATCCCAGAGCGTTCCAGAAGAATCCCAGTCGGTCCCAGTCTGCCCCAGAACGTCCCAGGCTGTTCCAAACTTATACCAATCTGTCCCAGACGGTCCCAGACAGTCTTAGAATATTCCAAAAGAGTCCAGTCGGTCCCAGTCTGTTCCAGACAGTCGCAGAATGTTCCAAAAAGGTCCAGTCGTTCCCAGTCTGTCCCAGACTGTCCTAGACTGTTCCAGAAATGTCCCAGTTGGTCCCAGACTGTCCCAAACTGTCCCAGACAGTCCCCCGCTGTTCCAAAAATATTCCAGTCTGTCCCAGACGGTTCCAGACAGTCCCAGACTGATCCAAAAAAATACCAGTCGTTCCCAGTCTGACCCAGACTGACGCAGACGGTCCTAGACAGTCCCAGGCGGTTCCAAAAATATCCCAGACAGCCCCAGGCTGACACAGACTGTCCCAGACTGTTCCAGATTAATCCAAGTCGGTCCCAGTCTGTCCCAGACTGTCCTAGACTGTTCCAGAAACATCCCAGTCGGTCCCAGACTGTCCCAGACAGTCTCAGGCTGTTCCAAAAATATCCCAATCTGTCTCAGATGGTCCAAGACAGCCGCAGAATGTTCCAAAAAGTCCAGTCGGTCCCAGTCTGTCCCAGACTGTCCTAGACTGTTCCAGAAACATCCCAGTCGGTCCCAGACTGTCCCAGACAGTCTCAGGCTGTTCCAAAAATATCCCAATCTGTCTCAGATGGTCCAAGACAGCCGCAGAATGTTCCAAAAAGTCCAGTCGGTCCCAGTCTGTCCCAGACTGTCCTAGACTGTTCCAGAAACATCCCAGTCGGTCCCAGACTGTCCCAGACAGTCTCAGGCTGTTCCAAAAATATCCCAATCTGTCTCAGATGGTCCAAGACAGCCGCAGAATGTTCCAAAAAGTCCAGTCGGTCCCAGTCTGTCCCAGACTGTCCTAGACTGTTCCAGAAACATCCCAGTCGGTCCCAGACTGTCCCAGACAGTCTCAGGCTGTTCCAAAAATATCCCAATCTGTCTCAGATGGTCCAAGACAGCCGCAGAATGTTCCAAAAAGTCCAGTCGGTCCCAGTCTGTCCCAGACTGTCCTAGACTGTTCCAGAAACATCCCAG
>NW_014333499.1:5261-8208 GCF_000341935.2 Cephus cinctus
ATCCCAGACTGTCCCAGACAGTCCCAGGCTGTTCCAATAATATCCCAATCTGTACCAGACGGTCCCGGAGAGTCCCAGACTGTCCCAAAAGAATTCCATTCGGTCCGAGTGTGTCCTAGACTGACCCAGGCTGGTCCAAAAATGTCACAGATGGTCCCAGCCTGTCCCAGGCTGTTCCAGACTGTTCCAAAAATATCCTATACTGTCCCAGGCTGTCCGAGACTGTCCCAGACTCTTCCAGAAGAATGCCAGTCGGTCCCAGTCTGTCCCAGATTGTCCCAAACAGTCCCAGACTGTCCCAAAAAATTTCCAGTAGGTCCGAGTCAGTCCCAGACTGTCCCAGACTGTTCCACATAGTCCCAGGCTGTTCCGAAAATGTCGCAGGATGTCCCAGGCTGTCTCAGTCTGTCCCAGACTGACACAGGCTGTTCCAGAAGAATCCTAGTTGGTGCCAGTCTGTCCCAGACTGTCCCACACAGCCCCAGGCTGTCCCAAAAATATCCCAGTCTGTCCCAGACTGTCCTAGACTGTTCTAAAAACATCCCAGTCGGACCCAGACGGTCCCAGACAGTCTCAGACTGCCCCAAAAAAATTCCAGTACGTCCGAGTCTTTTCCAGATTAATCCAAGTCGGTCCCATTTTATCCCAGACACACCCAGACTGTTCCAAAAATATCCCAGTCGTTCCCAGTCGGTCCCAGTCTGTCCCAGGCTGTCCCACACTGTTCCACACAGTCCCACGCTGTTCCAAAAATATCGCAGACTGTCCCATGCTGTCCCAGTCTATCCCAGACTGTCCCAGGCTGTTTAAAAAATATCCCAGTCTGTCCCAGTCGGTCCCAGACAGCCCCAGACTGTTCCAGAAGAAACCTAGTTCATCCCAGTCTGTCCCAGACAGTCCCAAACAGCCCCAAACTGTTCTAACAAAATTGAGTTCGGTCCCAGTTTGTCCCAGACTGTCCTAGACTGTTCAGAAAATATCCCAGTCAGTCCCAGTCGGTCCCAGACTGTCCCAGACTGTTCCAGATTAATCCAAGGCGGTCCCAGTCTGTCCCAGACTGTTCCACACAGTCCCAGGCTGTTCCAAAAATATACCAGTCTTCCCCAGACGGTCCCAGACAGCCCCAAACTGTTCCAAAAAAATGGCAGTCGGTCCCAGGCTGTCCCAGATGGTCTTAGACTGTTCTCAATATATCCCAGTCGGTCCCAGTCGGTCCCAGTCGATCCCAGACTGTCGCAAACAGTCCCAGGCTGTTCCAAAAATATCCCAATCTGTCCCAGACGGTTCCAAAAAAATTCCAGGCGGTCCCGGACTGTCACAGACTGTCCCAGACAGACCCAGACTGTCCCAAAATATTTCCAGTAGGTCCGAGTCAGTCCCAGACTGTCCCAGACTGTTCCACATAGTCCCAGGCTGTTCCGAAAATGTCGCAGGATGTCCCAGGCTGTCTCAGTCTGTCCCAGACTGACACAGGCTGTTCCAGAAGAATCCTAGTTGGTGCCAGTCTGTCCCAGACTGTCCCACACAGCCCCAGGCTGTCCCAAAAATATCCCAGTCTGTCCCAGACTGTCCTAGACTGTTCTAAAAACATCCCAGTCGGACCCAGACGGTCCCAGACAGTCTCAGACTGCCCCAAAAAAATTCCAGTACGTCCGAGTCTTTTCCAGATTAATCCAAGTCGGTCCCATTTTATCCCAGACACACCCAGACTGTTCCAAAAATATCCCAGTCGTTCCCAGTCGGTCCCAGTCGGTCCCAGTCGGTCCCAGGCTGTCCCAGACAGTCCCAGGCTGTTTCACAAATATCGCAGATTGTCCCAGGCTGTCCGGGACTGTCCCAGACAGTCCTAGGATGTTCCAAAAATATCCCAGTCTGTCCCAGACGGTCCCAGACAGACCCAGACTGTTCCAAAAAAACCCAGTCGGTCCCATTCTGTCCCAGTCTGTCCTAGACAGTTCCAAAAATATCAAAGTCGGTCCCAGTCGGTCACAGTCGATCCCAGACTGTCCCAGGCAGTCCCAGGCTGTTCCAAAAATATCCCAATCCGTCCCAGACGGTCCCTGACAGTCCCAGACTGTCCCAAATAAATTCCAGTAGGTCCGAGTATGTCCCAGACTGTCCCAGGCTGTTCCAAAAATAACGCAGACGGTCCCAGTCTGTCTCAGACAGTCCCAGGCTGTCCCAGACTGTTCCAACAATATCCTAGACGGTCCCAAGCTGTCCGAGACTGTCCCAGACTCTTCCAGACAGTCCCAGACTGTCCAAAAAAAATTCGAGTAGGTCCGAGTCTGTCCCAGGCTGTCCCAGACTGTTCCACACAGCCCCACGCTGTTCCAAAAATATCGCAGACTGTCCCATGCTGTCCGAGTCTATCCCAGACTGTCCCAGGCTGTTTAAAAAATATCCCAGTCTGTCCTAGTCGGTCCCAGACAGTCCCAGACTGTTCCAGAAGAAACCTAGTTCATCTCATTCTGTCCCAGACGGTCCCAGACAGACCCAAACTGTTCCCAAAAAATTGCAGTCGGTCCGAGTCTGTCCTAGATTGTTCCAAAATCATCCCAGACGGTCCCAGACAGCCCCAGGCTGTTCCAAAAATCTCCAAGTCTGTCCCAGACATACCGAGACAGACCCAGACAGTTCCTAAATAATCCCAGTCTGTCCCAGTCTGTCGCATACTGTCCTAGACTGTTTCAAAAATATCCCAGTCGGTTCCAGACTGTCCGAGACTGTCCCAGACAATCCCAGGATGTTCCAAAAATATCCCAGTCTGTCCTAGACAGTTCCAAAAATATCCCAGTCGGTTCTAGACTGTCCGAGACTGCCCCAGACAGTCCCAGAATGTTACATAAATATCCCAGTCGATCCCAGACTGTCCCAGTCAGTCCCAGGCTGCTCCAAAAATATCCCAATCTGTCCCAGACTGTCCCAAAAAAATTCCAGTAGGTCC
>NW_014333499.1:11043-14568 GCF_000341935.2 Cephus cinctus
AAAATCTGTCCCGGACGGTCCCAGACAGTCCCAGACTGTCCCAAAAAATTTCCAGTGGGTCCGAGTTTGTCCCAGACTGTCCCAGACTGTTCCACACTGTCCCAGGCTGTTCCAAAAATATCCCCGTATGTCCCAGTCGATCACAGACAGCCCCAGACTGTTCCAGAAGAATCCTAGTTGGTGCCAGTCTGTCCCAGACTGTCCCACACAGTCCCAGGCAGTTCCAAAAATATCCCAGTCTGTCCCAGACTGTCCCAGACAGCCCCAAACTGTTCCAAAAAAATTGCAGTCTGTCCCAGTCTGTCCCAGAATGTCCTAGAGAGTTCCAAAAATATAACAGTCGGTCCCAGTCTGTTCCAGTGTGTCCTAGACTGTTCCAAAAATATCCCAGTCGGACCCAGTCGGTCCCAGTCGATCCCAGACTGTCCCAGACAGTCCCAGACTGTTCCAAAAATATCCCAATCTGTCCCAGACGGTCCCACACAGTCCCAGACGGTTCCAAAAAAATTCCAGGCGGTCCCAGACTGTCTCAGACTCCAGAAGAAACCTAGTTCATCTCATTCTGTCCCAGACGGTCCCAGACAGCCCCAAACTGTTCCAAAAAAATTGCAGTCTGTCCCAGTCTGTCCCAGAATGTCCTAGAGAGTTCCAAAAATATAACAGTCGGTCCCAGTCTGTTCCAGTGTGTCCTAGACTGTTCCAAAAATATCCCAGTCGGACCCAGTCGGTCCCAGTCGATCCCAGACTGTCCCAGACAGTCCCAGACTGTCCCAAAAAAATTCCAGTAGGTCCAAGTGTGTCCCAGATTGTCCCAGACTGTTCCACAAAGTCCCAGGCTGTTCCAAAAATGTCGCAGACGGTCCTAGTCTGTCCCAGACAGTCCCAGGCTGTCCCAGACTGTTCCAAATATATTCTAGACTGTCCCAGGCTGTCCGAGACTGTCCCAGACTCTTTCAGAAGAATGCCAGTCGGTCCCAGTATGTCCTAGTCTGTCCCAGACTGTACCAGGCTGTTTAAAAAATATCCCAGTATGTCCCAGTCGATCCCAGACTGTCCCAGGCTGACCTAGTCTGTCCCAGACTGTCCCAGGCTGACCTAGTCTGTCCCAGACTGTCCCAGGCTGACCTAGTCTGTCCCAGACTGTCCCAGGCTGACCTAGTCTGTCCCAGACTGTCCCAGGCTGACCTAGTCTGTCCCAGACTGTCCCAGGCTGACCTAGTCTGTCCCAGACTGTCCCAGGCTGACCTAGTCTGTCCCAGACTGTCCCAGGCTGACCTAGTCTGTCCCAGACTGTCCCAGGCTGACCTAGTCTGTCCCAGACTGTCCCAGAATGTTCCACAAACATCCCAGACGGTCCCAGACAGCCCCAAACTGATCCAAAAAAATTGCAGTCGGTCCCAGTCGGTCCCAGTCGATCCCAGACTTTCGCAGACAGTCCCAGACTGTCCCAAAAAAAATTCAGTAGGTCCGAGTGTGCCCCAGACTGTCCCAGACTGTTCCACAAAGTCCCAGACTGTCCCAAAAAAATTCCAGTAGGGCCAAGTGTGTCCCAGACTGTCCAACACAGTCCCAGACTGTTCCAAAAATATCGCAGACTGTCCCAGGCTGACCTAGTCTGTCCCAGACTGTACCAGGCTGTTTAAAAAATATCCCAGTATGTCCCAGTCGATCCCAGACAGCCCCAGACTATTCCAGAAGAAAACGGTCCCAGTCTGTCCCAGACAGTCCCAGGCTCTCCTAGACTGTTCCAAAAATATCCTTGACTGTCCCAGGCTGTTCGAGATTGTCCCAGACTCTTCCGGAAGAATGCCAGTCGGACCCAGTTTGTCCCAGACTGTACCAGGCTGTTTAAAAAATATCCCAATATGTCCCAGTCGATCCCAGACAGCCGCAGACTATTCCAGAAGAATCCAAGTTGGTCCCAGTCTGTCCCAGACTGTCCCAAAAAAAATTCAGTAGGTCCGAGTGTGTCCCAGACTGTCCCAGACTGTTCCACAAAGCCCCAGGCTGTTCCAAAAATGTCGCAGACGGTCCTAGTCTGTCCCAGACAGTCCCAGGCTGTCCCAGTCTGTCCCAGGCTGTCCGAGACTGTCCCAGACTGTCCCAGAGTGTTCCACAAAGTCCCAGGCTGTTCCAAAAATGTCGCAGACGGTCCTAGTCTGTCCCAGACAGTCCCAGGCTGTCCCAGACTGTTCCAAATATATTCTAGACTGTCCCAGGCTGTCCGAGACTGTCCCAGACTCTTTCAGAAGAATGCCAGTCGGTCCCAGTATGTCCCAGGCTGTCCCAGTCTGTCCCAGGCTGTTTGAAAAATATCCCAGTATGTCCCAGTCGATCCCAGACAGCCCCAGACTGTTCGAGAAGAATCCTAGTTGGTCCCAGTCTGTCCCAGACTGTCCCACACAGTCCCAGGCTGTTCCAAAAAATTTCAGGCGGTCCCAGACTGTCCCAGACTGTCTCAGGCTGTTCCAAAAATATCCCAATTTGTCCCAGACTGTCCCAGACTGATCCAAAAAAATACCAGTCGGTCCCAGTCTGTCCCAGAATGTCCTAGACTGTTCCAAAAAAATAACAGTCGGTCCCAGTCTGTCCCAGTCTGTCCTAGACCGTTCCAAAAATATCCCAGTCGGTCCCAGTCGGTCCCAGTCGATCCCAAGCTGTCCCAGACAGTCCCAGGCTGTTCCAAAAATATCCCAATCTGTCCCAAAAATTTCAGGCGGTCCCAGACTGTCCCAGACTGTCTCAGGCTGTTCCAAAAATATCCCAATTTGTCCCAGACTGTCCCAGACTGATCCAAAAAAATACCAGTCGGTCCCAGTCTGTCCCAAAATGTCCTAGACTGTTCCAAAAAAATAACAGTCGGTCCCAGTCTGTCCCAGTCTGTCCTAGACTGTCCCTAGGCTGTTCCACAAATATCCCAAAATGTCCCAGACGGTCCCAGACTGTCCCAGACTGTCCCAAAAAAAATTCAGTAGTTTCGAGTGTGCCCCAGACTGTCCCAGACTGTTCCACAAAGTCCCAGGCTATTCCAAAAATATCGCAGACGATCCCAGTCTGTCCCAGACAGTCCCAGGCTATCCCAGACTGTTCCAAAAATATCCTAGACTGTCCCAGGTTGTCCGAGACTGTCCCAGACTCTTTCAGAAGAATGCCAGTCGGTCCCAGTATGTCCCAGGCTGTCCCAGTCTGTCCCAGGCTGTTTCTCAGTCTGTTCCAAAAATATCCCAATTTGTCCCAGACGGTCCCAGAATGTCCCAGACTGATCCAAAAAAATACCAGTCGGTCCCAGTCTGTCCCAAAATGTCCTAGACTGTTCCAAAAAAATAACAGTCGGTCCCAGTCTGTCCCAGTCTGTCCTAGACTGTCCCTAGGCTGTTCCACAAATATCCCAAAATGTCCCAGACGGTCCCAGACTGTCCCAAAAAATATCCAGTAGGTCCGAGTCAGTCCCAGACTGTCCCAGGCTGTTTAAAAAATAGTATGTCCCAGTCGATCCCAGACAGCCCCAGATTGTTCGACAAGAAT
>NW_014333501.1:0-1062 GCF_000341935.2 Cephus cinctus
CATACCAACTCTTGTGGGCGGGTCGGATCTGAAACGAGGTACATTTAGGAGCCGAGAGATTCATTCCCATCAGCGAAAGTTCTCTATTGAGGTCGTCGATTTGCCTCTGAGCCTCGCCGCCATCCCTCCCGAGAAGGATAATATCATCCGCACAGGCAAGGACGGCAACCGGCTCGTTCTCAATGTATATGCCCTCCGAGTTTGCTTGAATGTAGTCCATTATGGGCTCAAGATTAGATGGAACAGTAGCGGTGACAATGGGTCCCCTTGTTTTACTCCCCGCTTTAGTTCAATGGAGACTACCTCGTCTTTATATCAGTTCTGCAGCCATTATACATTTTTGTAATGTACTCAGTTACTTGGTTCGGGAGTCTTTTTCTTATTAAGCTAGTCTTGATGGCAGAGTGCGGAACGGTATCGAACGCCTTTGAAATGTCTACGATTGTAGCTACTCCTCGTGTTCCCGCTTTCATTGTCGTAACTGCATGTTTGAAGAGTGCAGTGTTTGCCTTGCAGCCGTTTTCCATGATGAAGCCCTTTTGCCGGACGCTCTGTCTTATCACGGCTCTCAGTCGCTTCTCTATCAATGAGCAAAATATTCTATTTAATAATGAACTGATGGTTACTGGACGCCAATTGTTAGCGTCGGCTTCATCCTTTCTCAGTTTGGGAATGAGCGTCGTCCTGTTTGTAAGCCATGGTGCTGGAAAGTGGCCTTCGCGTAACTGAATGTTGAACAGGGTTGCTAGCAGCGCGCTCACTCCTTGCCTAGCGAGGTCTCTTTTCCTGATACCATCATGTCCTGTGGCGGTGTTCCCTCTGATCTTCTTTATGTTGGCCAATATTTCCTCTGTTACGTATATCAACCTTCATTTCTAAACAGAAGAATAACGTAGCCGACAGGAAGCATAATTGCAGACTCAGCACGTTACCCAGTGCATTGCCCGTGCCACCTACCCAGCTGGTTAACCGAGTGCATTCCTAACGTCCTAACCGTACCTAGAGCATCAGCGAAAATCGACTATATAAGCAGCCAAAATCATGGCACAGACGCTCAGAAAA